>NC_048309.1:5868488-5953136 GCF_013100865.1 Trachemys scripta elegans
CAATGCACAATAGTTCAGATAATAACACAGAAATACAGGTGAGAGGGGATGACTAGGTATTAGCTGCATACAGTCTGGTTTTGTGGGTGGTGTTTTATGCTTAGTTTAGAGTTCTATGCTTCCATACAAAAATCCAGTGCAAGCGGAGGGAAAGTTTGTATTGGGTGTTCAAGTTGCAATTACGCTCTGGCTAGATAGAACCTTAGTGCAGAAGTTTCCAAAGGACAGAGACCTGTCCGCAGGAGCCCATGCCTCAGTCATCATGGGATGAAATCTGCATTTGGAGACAAAAACAGGAGATACTACTGAACAGAAGAATATATACACCACCAAGGACTGAGGATGGAGGGTGCATAATTAGTCTTCCCTCCTTTAACAATCTTCTCTCAGGGACCAACTAGTGTCTGTACTTTACAGGACTTAATGTAGTTGGGAATCTCTTATTCTATGAGATGGGGAGGTATAATAATATATGGAGATATACCTATCTCATAGAACTGGAAGGGACCCCAAAAGGTCATCGAGTCCATCCTCCTGCCTTCACTAGCAAGACCAAGTACTGATTTTGCCCCAGATCCTTAAGTGCCCCCCTCAAGGATTGAACTCACAACCCTGGGTTTAGCAGGCCAATGCTCAAACCACTGAGCTATCCCTCTGTACCCCACCCCACAGCAAGGCATTAATATGTCCTGTCATTGGTACCATGAAAATACCCCAAGTTAATTGACAAGATACACCAATAACTAAATTGGGTAGCTCAGTATTAGGAGAAAAAACCTTTCACATAAGAGAAAATAGGGCCATCCATATGGAGCGGGAGCATCTTTAAAAATCTACTTTGCCTTCTTCAGATGTGGTGCACATAAATCAGGGGTTCTCAAGCTGGGGGTCAGGACCCCTCAGGGGTTCACGAGGTTATTACCTGGGGGGCCGCGAGCTGTCAGCCTCCACCCCAAACCCCACTTTGCATCCAGCATTTATAATGGTGTTAAATATAAAAGTGTTTTTAATTTATAAGGGGGGTCGCACTCAGAGGCTTGCTGGGTGAAAGGGGGCACCAGGACAAAAGTTTGACAACCACTGACATAAATGGAGACAAAAGAAATACAGATATAGTTAAATAAAGAAGCACAGCTTTATCTGACAGGGAGAGTGAAAATATCATTCAGGAGAAGTCTTGAACCAGTTCCCCTTCCAGTACATGGTTGCATAGTAGCAGGGCCGGCTCCAGGATTTTGGCCGCCCCAAGCAGCCTAAATAAATAAATAAATAGACAAATAAAATAAAAAGCCGCAAACTGGAGTGCGGGACCGTCCGCCAAATTGCCACCAAATAGCTGGACGTGCCGCCCCTCTCCAGAGTGGCCGCCCCAAGCACCTGCTTGGCAAGCTGGTGTCTGGAGCCGGCCCTGCATAGTAGGCCAGTTTACAGACATGACTGCTCTGAAAAAAATGGCTAGTTTGAGGGGGAGGTCAATATTACAGACTATAAATGGTCAGTCACATGAGAATGCCTTATTGAAGTAGAAGTTTCTTTAATGACTCCAGACTGAATATAAGAACTAGAGATTAAACTGTGGCTTAACTATTTAATATTTTACATAGGCCAAGGTCAAATGTATCCAGTTCAAGGAGGACACAAGTGCCTTGTAATGACACGACTTGAAGTGCATTATTGCTCTGTCAAACGATTATGAGCTCTTCACCTATGACAGGGTTATGAATCTAGAGGGACGATGCAGCAGAAAGCCTGGTGGCGTGTAGAAACCATGCATAAGTGCTTCTCAAGAAGAATCCCTAGTCCTTTCATGAGGTACAGAGCAGAGGTCATATCCAAGTAGCTCTAACACACCAGGAGTAGCATTATCTCATGCAACCCAAAGCCTCCCGAACTGGCTTTAGTCTGCCACATAATGTCTTTTGTTGTGAGAAGGGGAAAAATTTATGCGAGAGAGATGGACAGATGAGTAAAGAGCAGAGGAATGCAATTATTACAGGTTAATCCAACCACTGTTAAATGTTCAGCAGCCAGTCAGAAGAACTTTTTCCACATGGTTTGTGTTAAGTACTTAGTAAAGAATGTTCTCGAGGACAGACTGTCCTTGAAGCATGGGAAAAATAAATGAAGTTATAATAATAATAATAAGTCTAATACAGGTTAGTCAGGTAGCCAAAGATACATCAATGGGGCAGCTTCTAGAATCATCACCTTCATATAAAGAATCAGGACTTACCTCTTGTGCTTGCCCGGTAGCAGCCAGAGATATCACAACCACCTGGGTAGCCAGGTGCCCCAGGATAGCCTCTGGCACCAGGAAAACCTGGAGTACCGGTGCTCCCGGGGGAACCCTTCAGACCCGGGTCCCCTATGACTTCTTCTCCTGGAGGGCCTGAAAAATGAATGGCATTTCAAACAGTACAGTATAACTCTGCGGGTCCAATGCAATATCTATTGTCTGACGGCACACATCTACTGACAGTTATCTGGGGACTTTCCCTGCTCCCTTTTGAAGGAAGATGAGGTTAGAGAGTCCCCACTGCATCCTGATGAAGACCTATGGACCTCTTTCCCATTTCCCACAATTTAACCCTTTCCTGCTGTTCACCAGTGCCCTAGAGGCTTTGTGACGTGGCCAGCATCACTGGATGAAGAAGGCAAGAAAGAACGCTTGTCTGCATTCATCAGGGCTGTCTCCTAAACATCAGGAAGAGGAATTGCTCAGGAGTAGGACGACATATCCTCGCCCTCAAGGAGCGATTCCAGCCCGTGGTGAGCAGGGATCCGGAGTAGGGAATCTCACCACTGTCTCCCATGTGGAGAATTATCAACCACTAATCCCAAGATCCTGGTGGGGTTCATTGGTTTTGTGACTTTATCTGTCAATAGTAACAATCATGTATATATGAAAAAATACTGTCTGCAATGCTACCCTGCTGGAGCCTCTCACTGAAGTCCGCAATAGTCCCACTGACTGAGCTAAAGCAGATCAGGTGACGTGAAAAGTCATATTGGGGCCAATTTTCAAAGGGCCTTCCACTTTGTGAGCCACCTCCTCAACTGGCTTATGCCATCTGAACATCTGGCCCTGTGTGCACAAAGTTCTGCAATAGTGTAGGAAATTGAAAAGTCTGTATGTAAATTGTGTAATTAAAACATGCAATTACCAGTTGTTATGTTCAGACATTGGGGATTTCTGCCTCTGCACTGGCAGACGTTTACCAAAGGGAGGCTCTTTGGTAAATATGTCCCATGGGGTCTTAGAAACAGAGGAACTGCCATACTGGAGCAGACCCAGGGGCCATATAGTCTAGTTTCCTGTCTCTGATAGCGGCCAGCACCAGATGCTTCAGATGAAGGTGCCAGAAACCCCACTAGAGGCAGATTTAGGCTCATCTGCCCCTCATGAGTCTGAGTGTTGCTTTGAATTTGGGATGTGGCTGTTGCAAGCTATGCCCAAGCTGTTTGCTCAAACCCCTTGGGAGCACAGATGAAGAGTCAACATTACGAATGAAACCAAAAGACTGTATTCACTGTACCTGCTCGTCCTCTTGGTCCCTGGCCTCCTTCGTCCCTGGCTCCAGCCATCCCTTTCTCACCCTTGGGTCCTGGTCCTCCTGTTTGAGGATGAGAGAGAGAGAGAGAGAGATGTCACTTACCACAGCTTAACAGCTTCCCCTGAATTAACAGGCTCTACTCCAGCCTCCCCATAAGGTGGCTCTTAAGTGGTATGGTCTTTGAGGAGGTTGTGGTCTTTAGTACCACACATAGCAAAACAGGATCCCCTCCTTTAACCCCTCCCATGTGGCCCTGCATATGTATCCTTGGGCAGCCCTTGGCATTGTCCCTCAAATAGGATCATCCCCCTACACACTGAATTTAAGTTTGTGGCTATTTATGAACCTGCAAATATAAATCAAGTCATTATTTATACCTGGTCTTTAAGTATGGTGCAGTGCATCATACAGTGTTAGGGAGCCTGTTAACCCTTCACTGTTGAATACCATTTTAGTGGGGCAGTAGAAATGACTTCCTCATCAATCTGCATTGCTCTGCTGTGCCTGCAGCCCTCTGTGCATCAGAGCCAGTCTTCCTGAGCTCTTCCTCCCCTTACCACGTCTAGGGGCCAGCACCCAACTGCAGCTTTCTCAGGGCAAACGGTGCAACTGCATATGCCCGGCTCTCGCTGCTCATGGAGGGCTGGCTGGAAAACAGCAATTCCATTGGGTGAAATGTTTTGGAGGTTTGGGAATCTGTTTCCATTCTGATGAGGAAGGAAACGGAGACCTTACAAAAGTTCCCCCAGTGTCACCAGCCTGGTGGTTATGACACTGGCCTGGGATATGCTAGCCTCAGGTTCAAGTCCCTACTCTGACTCTAATCTGGTCTCCCCGGTTCTAGGTCAATATCCTGACCCGCAGGCTAATGAGTTAGTCTCACCTTCCTGATGAAATGGTCAACACTGATATGCTTCCATACTGGGACCTGAAGAAGAGCTCGGTGTAGCTCAAAAGTGTGTCTCTCTCGCCAAACAGAAGTTGGTCCAATAAAAGATATTACCTGCCCCACCTCATGTCTCAAGACATTTCTCTTGAGGAAATGGCTTTTTTCGACAGAAGTTTTGGCAAAGAGATTTCGACCAGTTCTACATGTAAGTTCTACCTGTTCTTCATCTAGGGGATCCGTCTCCTCACTTGACCGGCTGGAAATAGTTGCAGGTTGCTTCGTCCCTGCTCCACTTAATTGTCATTTTGATAAGCTTTATGTTTTCAGGCCAGAACTGAATGACTAACCAGCTCGAGCTAGGGGCTGGCTTTTCAGAAGGATTAAGCAGCCACTGAAGCCAGAGCAGTTTCAATTAATGTTGCACGAGACTCTCCAACAACTATTTTTATAAAAATATCTGCTCAGACATTATTTCCTTCCATTAACACCTGGCTTTGCCTCTCCTACCATCAAAAATTTGCATCAATATGTGAGACCTGCTTCTGAAGTGGGGCCCTTTCGTGGGAATACATGCCTGTGAGAGAGAGCGGCAGGAATCGCCCGACAGGCCTAGGACTCAAACTGCAGAAGAACTTTCAGTGCATGGAGCGGTCCTTTGCATTAGTAGCAAAAAGAGCTGCTTGCCCTACATGTCTTTTCAGCTGGACAGAAACAGAGCTTCAGTTATTGAGCTTGTGAATGGGGGAGATTTTCTTGTAATGGGAAGAAGAAAGAAAAAAATTTTTTTTTAAACCATCCCTCATGTGAAAACAATCTGTCAGTATGGTTGGTATATACCGCTAGTGCTGGCGCCCATCCTGGTCTCACTGGGATGCTATGCATAAAGACTGGGCAGGGGGAGCAGGGCTGCTTCAGAAGAAAACTTGCTATGCCCAAAAGCTCTAGTAAGGAGATGCTTCCCCCAATGCACGTTTCAAGATGGCTTTTCTAGAGAAAAGGAAGGAGCTACTAAAAAGAAGGTGGTGTGTGTGTGTGTGTGGGGAAACAGGAAACAACAGTGCAGAATCTTCCTTGAATGCTCTTGACAGATTCAGGTTGCTGGGTGAGCAGCCATGTGAAATGTGCCAATTAAACCACAAACTTAGACTAAAAATGGAAGGAAATTCTACATGAAAAAGGAGGGAGAGGCTCTCCTTGCAGGTGCACACAGTGATTTCCTTTTCTTTCTCTCCCAATGTTTTCATCTTTAATAATGCTCTCTGTGCCACTTTGGCGCTGTAGCCAAAAGGTTCTTCTAACAGCCTATCCTTAATACACTGTTTTATTAAACCACTGGTGGCTGCCAGGACGACGGTACAGTTAAGATTTGCCCTGTAATTAAACAAAAATTCCAGCAACACTTTCTCCTTGCAAGTGCAGGAGCTTTAAGTTTGAGGCCAAGAGGCCAGAGATAAGAGAATATTCTCTCCAAAGCTCATGAGTTCTACTCCAAAAAGGTGCCTGCGAGTGCTTTGCCCACTGAGGGGGGGAGATAAGAAACTTTGCACGCTGCTCTCATTCCTAGACTGGAAAAAAACTGTTGGCCATATGCTGGCACCTTTACTTAGTCCTTACATTGACTTCAAGGGGAGTTTTGATCAAGTGAGACTTTCAGATTTGGCCCTGTGAATTCCTTTTGTGCTGGCCCAAGAGGCAGTTTTATGAGGTCCAGCATTGTGCCCGGAGAGAATGAGAGCCCACCTTGGATGATGGGTGATGCTGCTGGGTAGAAGGTCCTCCTGTTTTTTGTTGATTAATACTTATGGGCACATGAGTGTCTGAAGACATCCATCAGGACTGCACTCCATTGGGCTCGGTGATGTGAATACAGGCACGCACGCACACCAATACACAAGGTCCCTACCCCAAAGAGCTTGCAATCTGAGAGGGGTAACGATACAATGGATGGGAGAAAGTATAATCCAATACTGGAATCCTTCCTGCCCCATCAAACTTTGCTTCATGGCACAAACAAGGTTTCACCAGCCCCATCTGTCCTGGGCTACTTTTTACATATAATGGAAAGGTAATTGTAATATAAACCTCAGCCATACCTGGCAGAGCATTAAAGGATCTGACAATAAACACGCCTTGTGTGTGTAAGCAAGGTCCATAGCCCGTCTATATCTGGTACAGGAGTACAGGACACTGCATGTCTCAAGTCCCATAAATTTTTCCCTAAGTACTGTTTGATGGTGGGAAGAATTATTTTAGTTGGTCCCTTTTATGTATTTCTCCAGCTACGCAATGGCACACCTGCCACGGCAGATGCTCTGGCTTTGGTCTTAACACATGTCCAAATATTTCCATCTTTTTTTCCTGTAGCCATCATTAAACGGCTGATTTCTTAGACCCGACAGAGGTGGGAGCTGAATGAGGTGAGATCAGCTCAGGAAGGGTATTCCACAAGTAAGGGGCAGCGTGAGGGGATGTGGAGAAGAGTCACTGGCAAAGCTGAGGAGGGGAGTGTGACAAGTGATGAGCAGCTCACAGCTACTTGGGAGATCCAGTTAGAGAATGGGGAACGAAGTACAGATATTCAGTACTCAGGCAGACCAGATAGACACTCGTGCTGGTAATGCTGGGCAGACACTCCACTTGTTTGTAATATTAATGGAGTGAGTGTGACTCAAAATGTCTTAGAACCATAATTTTGAAGTCACTCCTGAAAACTGGGTGAGAAGATACTAGGCTACATATCCTGCTCATTGTGAGAGCTAGAGCTGAACAAACCCCTCTGATCCAGTAATCTCCAAACTTTGTGGACATATGGATCATGAGGGAATCGTTGTGGTTGGTGCCTATCCCTATACCAAGCTGCATCAACGTGAAAAGGACCTGAGCTTAGTGCTCAGAACTATCTGGAACAAGAGTTCATTTTAGGTGAAGAAGCTACCCTTCATTAGCCACTATGTCTGAAAGTATGAAGGCCATGGCAAAGCCCTACTTAAGAACATTTCAGTCAGTACCTCTTTCCCCAGGATACCCATCTTTGCCTGGCTGTCCTGGGATACCGTCTTCTCCTCTTTCTCCTCTAGTACCAGCGATACCTGGAAGACCTGGTGGTCCAGGTCCTCCTGGCTTCAATGTGTCATCCCACACAGGAACTGGCTTCCTTGTATGTTCATGGATGAATGAGTCGAATTTCAACATATGAGCTGAGAAGGCAAGTCAGAAAATAAACTGCCTCATCTCCACTCCAGAGGAGATGCTGAGATGAGCAAAAGGCATCAGGTCAGAACCTCTGCTGGCACGAATGTAACCTGTGTGGATAAAATAAAGGGTCCAAGAGCCTTTCGGCCACCTTCAGGCCAAGCCCTAACCTTTTACCAGACTCAGGAAAGGTTCTGTAAGTTCTTCCAACCAAAGAAATAGTTGGAGTCCATCAAATGTGGAGCTATAGAGGACTTGGCTTAGGTTTGGAGCCAAGTCAGGGCCAGTATGTGGGTTGAGATCCAATAGTGCCAACAAATCTCAAAATATTGGCTGCATCTATACAAGACATCATTCCCCCTCCCCCCAAAAAACCTCTTCTGGTTCTGAATCCAAAACTGTCACTACATTTAGTTCCAAGGATTCAGATAAAACCCATCACCAAGCCCTCGAAATCTGAAGCCGTTTAGAAGTCAGGTCCTCGTTTTGGTCCATTTTTAGTTTCCCATATACAGTTCTGATGCCATAAGGTTATACACTGGTTACACCACTTACATAGCAGAGAGAAGGCAATACTGCCGCCAGTCTTAGAAGTGCAATGTACCTATCATCAGACCAGGCAAAGGGCAATTTGGGTTTGAAAAAAGTACTAGCTGGAAACTTCATTGAGTTTGCAAAACCACAATTAGGGGTGGTTCAGATCCACTTCTGTTTTGTCTGCACCCCGAAGTTCAGGGAGGGAGAGGGGAAGTAGGGTGGTAGATAAGTGAAAGTGGTTCCAGTTTTGGCTCATACCTATTTTACATAGATGGGAGTCAAACTATGGAAACTTTTGATATTACAGAACCGTTCCCTGGTTCTGGTTTTGTTTGCAAAACTCATATCAGGATGAATGATGTGGTCTTATTATATTCCGTGTATTCTGATGTTGCCCCATCTCTAAAAAACTTGATCTATAAATAAAAATCACCAGGTACTATGAAGTTGTCAGTCCAAACTGCAGAGATCATGCACGGAAGAGGAAGACTCCGCTGAGTCATGGTCTTGCTATCTGACCTTGGGAAAAGCACTAACTTGATCTCCCTGTGCGTCGGTCAACCCCAAGCAAATCTTGCTGACAACTCTTCATCCCAGGGAAAGCAAACACACAAATCCCTGGTGCATTCAAGGGGTGTTGCACTTGGTCCAAGCATCATCTGAGCTAAGCTTTCCAAGTTCCACCCACCCACCCAAAATCAAGCCTCCTGTTTTTCTCTGCTGTAGAAACTGAGGGATCAATTAATGGAACACCGGAGTGATTTTTCCTAAAAGAGTCAAGTTTCAATCCAAGCCTTTTCCTACCCTTGAAAGAAAAATCCAGTACAAGATGCCAGGCTGGACTGCTAAGTAATATTTCACAGGTCTTTGTTCTAATACAGCTTGGTGGTGGGGGGGAGGAGAAATGTTCAGTTTTGAGGGCCGGCCTGAGAGATTCCTACTCACTTTTAATGCTCATCGCTTCACAGGATCCGACTCTTAGGGTCTGATCCAAAGCCCACTGAAGTCAATGGAGGGCCTCCTGCCAATGGATTTTGGATCAGGTTCTTCATTATGTGGTAAAACGTCAAGCACTGTAGAAACACTACTGCCCAAGGAGACATGTGATACTCACTCTGAATCATCTGCTCACAAGCCTGACTAACCAGCTGGTAAATTGTGGCCAGGGATTGTGGTTCACCCTGAAGTAAAATTAAAAATAAATAAATACTTTTGAAATGAAGTGGATAGAATGTACGTTTCCTGATGGCACATTCTTACCATCAGCTTGAGCTATTGAGATATTCATCACCCTGAGGATATCTCTATTGATTCATCAATAGGCTTTGAAACAGTAACATCTTTAACTGGTAAATATCAATAATTTTGTTTTTCCCTGCACCCACAAGTTGACTAAATAAAGAACTCCAAGGAGAAAAAACTCACTTTCTCTCCTCTTTCCCCCTTTGGACCAGGCAGACCCTGTTGAGAAAATAGAGCAAAAAGAAACACTTTTTAAACTGGGAGGAGGTGAAAAATGGAAAATAAAAGGCCAATTTAATAAAAGCTGGTATTAGTACAGTACTTTGCTGTTGTGATTCTCAAGAGAACAGCCAGCGGTATGTTTACAAGCTAACTCCAAAATAAGGACCACATTTGCAGTGGATCTTTTCAGGTGCTCCTTCCAAAACTGTAGTCTCAGCCATTTGCATGCATAAAACCCCACAAAACGTGAATGCAGTTGCACAGGGAAAGCTGATCTGACAGCCCCATTCTTTGATATCTTATGGTTGTATATCACAGAATTATGCAAAATGCATGTACAAATGTCATTTTGTTTAGCCACAAACATGTGAACCAGTAAATACTGTGGCTGTAGTTAAGGATATATACACTCCCCCCCACAACAGAAGACCAAATTCATACGAATAATGGAGGATTTTTATTAAGGATAACAACAAATATGGAGCAACAGGAAAAGACTGATGCCAACAAAAAGACAGCATCAGAGCTGTGAAAACACTACAGATCTGCCTTTGATCCAAGGTAAGTTCTCCTCACATGCAAAGAGTTCTTCATCTGAGCTGAAGGGACAACTGCAAAGTTCAGATGTGGTCTAAGGCTTGCCCCAAAAGTTTGGTTCCATGGGATTGGTTCAGGCCCATCTCTAGTGATTTTTCTCTCCAGTCCAGGATCTTATGTAGGAAATTTTTGACCACTAGATTTTATTGAGCTCCGAATCCTGCAGAGGGCAATGCCTGCCATGAACAACTAGCCCTGAGTCTATTCAAGACATTTGTCAGCCAGGTCTTTGATGAATAGCTAAAGTCCCTTCCACCAGAAGAGATGGATCTGAACTAACACCCTCAGAGCTACACACATTCAAACTTTGAGGAAGTTCAGATGCAGAGCTGAACTTTGTAGCTGCAGCTCATTTCCATTTAGGACTCTGTCAGGTTCCATGCTTTCATCAGGCACTCCTGGAGTACCACAACACAAAAACAAAACAAAAAAACCCATACAGCCACTTACGGTGGGTCCAACATCACCTGGAGGTCCTCGCTCTCCACTACTGCCTCGGGAACCTGTTATTCCTTGGAAACCCTGAAGAGATTAAATTGTGAGATGCAGCTACAGCGAAGACCCAGGCAGCTGCCCGCTTTCTTCTTCTGCTACTTGAGGTTGACATCTCCCTATGTCTCCAAGGGCACCAGCAGAATCAGTTTAGAGGGCTCAGTTAAAGGCATTGTGCCCTTAAGGTTTATGTCAGTGCATCATCCAACCATGAAGACAATGTTAAAAGTATATCGTGTATGAGTCATGTTCACATCATTTACTATTACTGTCTCAATTATGGTCAGGAGAGCAGATGTGAGTTGTGCCCACGACCTGCAAGGTGGTTTTTACCCTTCAGTTTTTAGTTCTTTCATTCTGTATTGAGATTATTTTAGTCTTAGCCCAGAGCACATCTATTTTTGGACAGTTAATGCCTCTCTTTTACAGCTGAACTTCCCTCCAATGTGTAATTGCATCAATAATGAAGAATTGTTTAAAGGAAAAAAAAAACCTGCATGCTCTAGACATCTATCTGCTCCCCAGTTGTATTTCTGCAGTTGCCAGAATTGTATAAGAAAAGGGCCAGTTATTTTCTATATATTTGTAATTTTTCACCCACTGGATTCCAGTCAATAGTGATTGACAGCTATTTAGTGGCCATGGGGAAATGAGGTGGAGGTTTCAATGCAATTCCTAGTGCACAGGTGGCATCTTCGCTCTTGAAAGGCTGGTCTGGTGGTTCATGCTGGGACTCAGTGAATCTGGGTTCACTTCCCGGGTCTGCCATGTACTGCCTGAAGTTCTGTAGTAGGCCACTGAACCTCTCAATCCCTCAGCTCCTCATCTGTAAGGTGGGGACATAATACTTCACCACCACCCACGGTGTTGAGAGACACTCGACACTAATGTGATTGGAGCCTTATAAATACGTAGATAAACTCTAAGGCTGTCCTTGGTGAAACCGAAGCTAGGAATTTGTGCTTGGGAGCAGCTCAGGTCCCACTGGCCTGGGCAGAGCTGAGTGAGGAGATCTTGTCTGGCCTCATGCCCAGGTCCAGCTAGAGACTTCAGTCTAGCATCCTGTATGCCTTAAACTCATCCACCATTTAAGAAAGAGGAACAGTAGCCCGCTGGACTACCTAACCCTCTAGCAAAGCACATGTCCCTCTAGAGGCTGCCCACGAGCTAAGTCTACTACTGCTACCAGCTAACAGAGTTAGTCCTGAAGCTGAAGCGGTAGAGGTCTCTGCTGCAGTGCTGAACGTCCCAGGTTCTAACCCTGTGATGACCCACGCCAGAGGGTGGTTATATTGGCACCAGTGGAAAATACAGCAAGTCAGCAGGAAGTGAAAGTTATTGCTGATGACAAGCTTTGTACTGACAGTTTGTGCAAGCTCTTACCCTGGGTCCTGGTGGCCCCGGAGGCCCTGCTGTGCCTTCCAGTCCTCTCACCCCCTGCAAACCCAACAGTGTGTTAACAAGAGGGTCCTCACAGCATTGGTGAGAGCTGAGGGTGCAGTGATGTGATGCCTTACTCCAAAGGCTGTTTAGCCAGGGCTTATCAATGGAACATAACTGCCAAACACACAAGAACGTTGGTAACTTCTCAGCCACATAAATCTAGCTGAAGAATTTTGGGGCCAAATTTGAGATGTCTGGATCATCAATTCACCCATCCCTGCTGCCGCAGGCTTGCCCTGTGCTAGCAATATCAACCGTTGGGCGGAGAGTAGAGAAAACTGCAAATGCTGCCTCTCGACAGCAGAACGTCCATGCTTACTCCAAGATGCTGTGAGAAGAATAGGACCCCAGAGCTCTTTGCAAGGTAAGGTGCCATGGGGGAAATACCCAGAGAGTAAATCTCTAATCCACCATCTCAAGCCAATTCCTCCCCTCCCCCCATACACTTTGCCATGCACTTTTTACAAGAAGTGGTGCAGATACAGTCTGGCCAAAGTTTTCAAACCTGAGTGAGTAAAGTTAGGCACCCAAGTCCATATCTGCGCACCTAAAAGCAGGCCAATTTTCAGAGGTGAGGCGCAACCTCAGTTTCCCCCACACACATTAGGACCTGTGGGTGCTCAGCATCTCTGCAAATCAGGCCACATATGGAGTGTTAGGTTCCCAGGTTTGAAAATCTGCATCTGTGTGTTTTACCTTTGCACCCTGAATGCCATCTCTGCCTGGAGCTCCCTGGGCACCAGGAATACCCTAGAAAACAGAATTGCTGGTTAAGTCTGGCATCCAGCAATTACATCCCACCTCATATTTTTAAATGGTGGAGATAAAGGCAACCACCAAAAAGGACAATCAAGCACAGCAGAACAAAAAAGAAACAGAGCACTAAAATGTCAACAAAATTCCATTTTCAACCGGCTCTATTTTCCGGTATATGAAACTGAACCCTGCATCATTCACCATCATAAGGTCAGACTCCTCTTCTCTTTCCTCCCCTATGCCTTACATTTTAACAGCACCTTCCATAACAGGGAGTCCCGAAAGAATTTTACAGGCCCAACTGGATTTCCTGCCTCTTCTGCACTGGGGATACTTAGGAAGTGGTAGAGAAGAGGGGTGGAAGCCAGCCTGCTGGCTCTGCCATGCTTTACTGTTTGTCCATTGCCCAGTTTATTCTTTGGGGAAACAGGCCCAATAATACTTGCAAGGTTGGTGGGAGGCTGAACTGATTCATGTTTGCCACGCTCCTGTGTGGGCCCGGATGTGAACGCACGATAGCCGTGCAAGGCGTTCCTGCAGATTTCCTGCGTGGTGGAGATACGCTTTCAAAGTGGGGATTGCAATAATGACAGATAATTCCTTGGATTTCAGATGTTCAGGGGGAAAATAGGTAGTTCTTTGAGTCAAAGGAGTGATGTCGATTATATTACCTGCATGCCTGGGATTCCACTGTCTCCTTTCTCCCCTTTAATTCCTGGTGGCCCCTGGAATCAAAATGTCACAATAGAGTTGCATGTATTCTGCACCACCCCTTAAGTTGGGCAGAAGTCTATCTGTCCATGGCTACTCATCACTAATGGTCAGTTCAGCATGGCCAGGAACCCAATTACCTCCACATGCCCTTTGAGGTGATTTGTGCCCATAGGGATCCTTGCACACCTCCATATCTGACCCTTTTGCCTGGCATTTGCATGCAGGTTTGTGTGTATATACACACACATACGTGCAGGTGTATATTGCTTCTCTAACATTTGCCCATTGCTTCTCTAACCATGATGACTGTGCTACTGAAATTTTAATACTCCGTTGGACTCTTCAAGGGCTAGACTAGAAATCAGCTATCCACCGTGGCCAGTTTTTAAACCAGAATTTAGGATCTCGTCAACATTAGAAAAACTAGATATCCCTATAATAGCAACAGCGCAGCTGGTAGTAACAGCATTGTAAGCAGTGGTGTAGATAAGGCTCAGGTGTTTTTATCACCACATCCCTGTAACAAAACCAGACCCCCCCATACAGCCGTATCTTTCACACAGAGCAAAAGATGGGATAAAAGCAATGGGAGAGATCACGTACCACTGGACCCTGCACGGTGATTCCTTGGGAGCCTGGTGACCCTTGTTGTCCACCAGGACCCTCCGGTCCGGCTTGTCCAGGAGGACCTGGCTCACCCTAAAGCCAGTCAAAGAAATGAAACCAAATGTGGGGAGGAACACCAGCGACTTCGCCATGCATTGACTGCACCATACGACCAGTGTCAGCACAAAGCAGCTACTGGATGCAAAAGGAAGAGGCAAGGCCTGAAAGTGTCCAATACCCTCAGCTGTACAGCCCTTTGCCTTTGCAGTCCAAGGTTTTGAGGCCAGGGAAGTCAATGGCAAAACTCCCATTGGTTTCCAGGGAAGCAGGAGCAGCCCTGCCCTATAGCAAATTATTCTAGTGATTGGAGCTGGTCAAAAAATGGCGGGGGAGAAATTTCCGCAAAGACTTCACTGAAAACGGTGTCCATTTTTCAATGTCTTTTTCTGGCCAGCTCTATCAATGGTGCTGGCTTCTGTGCAGTTCATTTGAAAAAGGACAGCAGTGGCCGGGGTTGGGGGTTCCCTTGCTTCTTTACTGGATTCTCTCAGTCATGCTTTGTTGGGTAACACATAGCAAATGCTCTGGATGTGGATTTCAGTGCCTTCCCCACCCCCCAAATTCCAGGATGTTCAGATCCAGCCTTTTGTTTCGTACTTGTCTCTGCTCCTTTTCCGTAGAGACATACCCAGTTTCTGTGGCTCTTCCTGTACTACACACCTTTCCCAAGCATGCCGAGGCATGGGGTCAAATCAGCCACACATGGCAGGGAGAATAAGAGCACCACAAAACTGGGATGAACGTTTTCTGATGAAGTTGGGTTGTTTTCTTAGAAAGAAGCTTATTGGATCCATGTAGTTAATCAACACAACTAGGTGTCTGGAGAATTTTGGAGCAGGGATCATGTCTATATCACACAGCTCTGAGCACCCACATGGTGCTTAAATAACCATGTCATTTTCTATTCGATTACAGACATTTTCATTGTTCTGTTTCTTAAAATCTCTGGATTGCTGCGCTAAGTAGTAAGAAGGCTCAATCATTAATGTAGGGATGAATTCAGACCTGGGGTGAGTAAATGTAAGTCCATTGAAGTTAAGGGAGTTGCACTTTCTCACCCCAGGTCTGCGTATGACCTATAGGCATATAGCTGCCTGAAAGAAAATCAAAGTCGGAGTGCTGTTATTGCTCACCTTCGGCCCTGGTTCCCCTTGTACCCCTTGCGGTCCTCTTCTCCCAGGACTGCCCTGCCAAAGTGGGACAAAGCACAAGACTCTCTTGTTATTAATATTAAGTAATGTCTGTACTGAGGTAGCGCTTGGGAACCGCAGTGCAGCGCCCCGGTGCTAGATACTGTACCCACACATCAGAAGATGCTCCCTGCCCCTGAAGGACTTGCTAGAGGGGGATGTGACAAACAGAGCAGGAAGCAGCAGGTAACAGCGAGATACTAGTGAGTGTGAAAAGCAGCGGTCACTGCACACCTGCTGCCGGACCATCCGTCACAGCAGACTTCTAAGGAGAGATTTGAAGGGAGGACAATGAGGTGGCTTTGTGGATGCTTATTTCTTCCAGGCATGAGGAGCAGCACAGGAGAAAGCCTGAAGTTGCTTGGTTTTGTAACCGTAACAAATGGCTGCCGAAAGCGACATCGGTAGCAGTGGGGGTTGACTCGTTGTGGTTTTGCACTTCTATGGAAAATCTAGGACGGAAGCAACTTTTCTGCTCCATCTGCTTCATTCCAGAGCAGCGTGGGTGGCTCTGCGAATGCCGACATTGACACAAAGCAAAGAGTTCAGGTGAGAGGTGGCCCCCAAGAGGCTCTGAAGGCAGATCCGAATGAGGGCTCCACCCAATTTTGCAAGGACTCAGAGGCGGCGTTCTAGTGGAGCCCCATCTCTTGCTCACGCTCAGCTCAGCCCACACAGGAACTGCTATATGGCCCTAGGTAAGTCTGCCACAAATGCATTTTGAGAGGGCTGAACAGTAACAAGCGGGTAATAGTGGCATCCCTGTGGCAAGCTCCTTTCAGGTCAATGGTGTAAGAGAGATCAGAATCAGATCCTCCGTAGTTTAGCACATTCCATAAAAAGGACAGGTATTCAGTGGGACCATGGAAATGCAACTGAAGCATTCTGTGCTGGCACTGAGATTACACACTTGTTTTTCAAAGTGCTTCTCACGGCGTGATGCTGATTAATCTCTATTCCCGCTACTTGCAGCAAGCTGGGGATGGAACAGCAGCTCATACTTGTACAGACCCTAGAGCACACATTCTACTTTACATAAGCTCCAAATGAGCACGCTCACAGCAGGGAAGGGGAGTGTATCCAGGGAGACCTGGTTTAGCTGCACATCTGCATAACCACTGGATCTCAGAGGAATCTAATCTAGCATGTACAGGTGCTGTATGAACTATTGACGTTTTAATCTGATGGCTTTTGTTCGTCAATCTAAATAGCAGTGGATTTGGATTAAGCAAGTCTGACTAGGAGCTTGGCTAGAGGTTGTTTATGGGGTGCCCCAAAGGAGCCTATCCCTGTGCAGAAGGAGCTCATTAAGGAAGAGTGGATATGCATCCTTGCTCACTATGGAATCACTTTAGACATGTTAAGTGCAAATCGATCAGGGTTTCATGATGCATGAAGCATATGTGTCATAACTATATTCCCAATCACGTTGAAAGAAAACCCCTTACTCCCCTAAAGTGCATTGAAGAGACATTTAAATTAGAAGGCCGCATGAGCTCATAACAATGCAGGTAGCAGGTTATCACAGAATCACAGGACTGGAAGGGACCTCGACGGGTCTTCTAGTCCATCCCCTAGACTTGTGGCAGGACTAATTATCTAGACCATCCCTGGCAGGTGTTTGTCTAACCTGCTCTTAAAAATCTCCAATGCTGGAGATTCCACAACTTCCCTAGGCAATTTATGCCAGTGCTTAACCATCCTGACAGTTAGGAAGTTTTTCCTAATGTCCAACCTAAACCTCCCTTACCGCAATTTAAGCCCATTGCTTCTTGTCCTATCCTCAGCAGTTAAGAAGAACAATTTTTCTTCCTCCTCCTTGTAATAACCTTTTATGTACTTGAAAACTGTTATCATGTCCCTTCTCAAGCTTCTCTTCTCCAGACTAAACAAATGCAATTTTTTCAATCTTCCCTCATAGGTCATGTTTTCTAGACCTTTAATCATCTTTATTGCTCTTCTCTGGACTTTCTCCAATTTGTCCACATCCTTCCAAAATGTGATGCCCAGAACTGGACACAAAACTACAGTTGAGGCCTAATCAGCACAGAGTAGAGCATAAGAATAACTTCTTGTGTCTTGATTACAACACTCCTGCTAATACATCCCAGAATGATGTTCACTTTTTTTTGCAAGAGTGTTACACTGTGGACTCATATTTAGCTTGTTGTCCACTATGACCCCCAGATCCCTTTCTGCAGTACTCCATTCTTGGCAGTCATTTCCCATTTTGTATGTGTGCAACTGATTGTTCCTTCCTAAATGGAGTACTTTGCATTTGTCCTTATTGAATTTCATCCTATTTACTTCAGACCATTTCTCCAGTTTGTCCAGATCATTTTGAATTTTAATCCTATCCTCCAAAATACTTGCAATGCCTCCCAGCTTGGTATCATCCACAAACTTTGTAAGTGTACTCTCTCTGCCATTATCTAAATCATTGATGAAGATATTGAACAGAACCGGACCCAGATCTGATCCCTGCAGGACCCCACCCGTTATGCCCTTCCAGCATGACTGTGAACCACTGATAACTACTCTCTGGGAATGGTTTTCCAACCAGTTTTGCACCCACCTTATAGTAGCTTCATCTAGGTTGCATTTCCCTAGTTTGTTTATGAGAAGATCATGTGAGACAGTATCAAAAGCCTTACTAAAGTCAAGACATACCACGTCTACCGCTTCCCCCATCCACAAGGCTTGTTACCCTGTCAAAGAAAGCTATCAAGTTGGTTTGACACAATTTGTTTTTGACAAATGACATACTGTGATGAAGCAATGTGCTGTGTAATTAAAATTTCCATTGGAATTAACCACTAGTTATGAATTAACAAACTGTTGTTCCTTGTTAATGATGAAATTGACCTCACAGATGAATCCTAATATTTAAAAAGTGCCAGTCCTGTTTATTGGCGTCAAAAGGGCACATAGGCTTCTGCCCTGTCCCCGTGCTCCAGGAAGAAGTGACTCCACACTCAGTCGGGGCAGGCCATTTTCTCAGCCTTCGCAATTGTCCCTTCCCCCTACTCAGGGGCCTATCTACTCCCTACTGGGTTCCATACTACAGGCCACCTGTCTGAGAGTCCAACCCTGCTCCAGAGCTGCCCACAGGAGCCAGCCAGCTTCCTGTTGTCCTGTTCCCCAACCCCAGTGGTTTCCTATCAGGGTCTCCCTGCTGCTGGCAGCTTTCTCCTCCACTAGGCCACCTGCTGGCTTTTGTAAGTATTTGATCACCAGCTGCTCTCTCTCAGATGGGAGGGAGCTGATCCTTCACAGACGAGGCTGGGCCCAACTCCCCTTAAAGAGCAGGCCACCCTGTGACAGGATATTTATTATTAAAACATATTTATTTGACACAGAGAAAGATTTTTTCTACATTGTGAAAGATGCTCTGGGCTAGATTTCCAGCCCTCAGCTTCTTCATGCAAAAATTCCAATTGCACTCTGCAGGTGCAAATACCTGCTAGGTATTCCCATAGCTGCTCTCATTGTTTAAACAGTCCTGTGGGGAAATGTTAATATTTGCACCCAAAAAAAACCATTGCGGCAAGTTGGTGCATGCATTACACGTACACAGGGGGAGAGTAGGTACAGCCTTGGTTGTAAACATTCCCCTCTCTCTGTGTAATGTGCATTATGAAACACAGAATTTGTGGTAATTAATTTTTCTGCAGTGACTGAAAAACAGATAGGAATAACCAGAACTTCGGAGAGCTAGAGTCAATACACACTCCTCCTATGTTAAATCTTTATTGAATCCAGCCCTGAATACAGCTGGATTCAAGGTGGCCATGCCATGCCTTTTGCATTTCAAGCGTTCATACAGGGTTTCAGAGCTTCCTATCCAACAGATCTTTACAGACAGACAAAAAGGGAAGCCGGCCCTTCTCCTGTAAGAGGATTAGTACAGTAATGCTCTCTCTGCCCCCAGCTGTCACTGTCGCCTTGCAAGATAACTTATTTCGCTTTGGCAGTAGGAGAGGGAAAGGAAAGGAAAGGCCTGCCCAGGTTGAGATGGCTGCCTTGAGACATAAACATCGGCAGTTGTTATATTATTCAGCATTATAAAAATACAAATACCTATGCAGAGATGGGCTTGGACCACAATGCCTGCTCCGTGCACCCTTTGCTTTGTTGGCATTTGATATCTGGATTGATAAGTTTTGGCTTCATTGGACCTCTGATATTAAGGGGTCTTAAACCTCCCCCAAAAGTTGGGAAGTTCGGAGTTCAGGATATGGAAATCTGCCAGCATTTACTTGGTGTTCAGAACCAAGGGAAGAGAAACCCAGCTCTGCAAGTCAAAGTCATTGGGTCCAAGTAGAGCAGAGAAGGTCTCCACCTCCTTTAATCAGTTATATGATCTCATAAGAAATGATAAACATGGAGTCACATGCCATGCAGCATAGTTCATTGCTTAACTTCCTGTTTCTTTATGATGATGTTTCCCTTCTCTCCCTCTGTCCAGTGTCTGCCGAGATTGTGAGTTCATGGCAGGGACCTTGTCCTTTGCACATGGCTGTGAAATACCATGTGGGTGCCAGACAATACGAACATTTCTAGGAACAAATGTGAGAAGGCAAACTTACAGGGGGCCCTGGAGGACCTGGCAGGCCTGGGATACCTGAAGTGCAGGTGCAGGAAGGAGTCAAGGTAGGGCAGGTCTCTTCATTTCTCTGAAAGAAAGAAAGAAAATTATGGATAACCCTTTCAAAAACTCATACCATTTTCATGACTCAGGCACCTAAGTCTCATTGAAAGTAGGGCTGTCGATTAATCGCAGTTAACTCACACGATTAACTCAAAACAATTAATCGTGATTAATCGCAGTTTTAATTGCACAGTTAAACAATAGAATACCAATTGAAATTTATTAAATATGTTTGGATGTTCTTCTACATTTTCAAATATATTGATTTCAATTATAACACAGAATACAAAGTGTACAGTGCTCACTTTGTAATAAAAATAATAATATAAATATTTGCACTGTAAAAATGATAAACAAAAGAAATTGTATTTTTCAGTTCACCTCATACAAGCACTATAGGGCAATCTCTTTATTGTGAAGATGCAGTTTACAAATACAGATTT
Organism: Trachemys scripta elegans; assembly: GCF_013100865.1. Taxonomy (NCBI): domain Eukaryota; kingdom Metazoa; phylum Chordata; order Testudines; family Emydidae; genus Trachemys; species Trachemys scripta. The sequence goes on from NC_048309.1 coordinate 5,889,077, forward strand.
TTTTTTGTTACATAACTGCACTCCATAACAAAACAATGTAAAACTTCAGAGCCTGCAAGTCCACACAGTCCTCCTTCTTATTCAGCCAATTGCTAAGGCAAACAAGTTTGTTTACAGTTACAGGAGATAATGCTGCCCGCTTCTTATTTACAATGTCACCTGAAAGTGAGAACAGGCTTTCTTTTGCATGGCACTTTTGTAGCTGGCATTGCAAGATATTTACGTGCCAGATATGCTAAACATTCGTATGCCCCTTCATGCTTCAGCCATCATTCCAGGACATGCTTCCATGCTGATGACGCTTGTTAAAAAAACTAATGCGTTAATTAAATTTGTGTGTAGCGAAGCGACAACTCACCGGTGCAGCGCCTCCTGCTGGTAATCTGGGAATTAGCTCTTTTCCAGCGTTTGGCGTGCCCTCTGCAGGCCAGTGTCTCGCCTGCCGCTGGCCCCATGTCCCTCCCGGACCCCGGTGCCATTTACCTCGGGGTTCTGCCTCAGCAGTACTCCTATACTGTTGGTCTCCCCTCCCTGAGAAACCCCCAACCCTCTAAACCCGCCTTGCCTCAGTGGCTACTGCCAGTCATCATCTAGCCCCCGCTCACTGGGGTAGACTGCAGTCTGTAATGGCCACTTATCGTTGACAAGGGGTTAGGACTTGCTGCCTTTACCTATCCTCGGGCAGCCCCAATACCTTTTATAGGCCTTAAACAAGGCCTGCAGCCTGGGGGTTTACCAGGCTGGAGCTCCCCAGCTCCCTTGCCCTATTCCCCAGCCCTGCTCTATTTCAGATATTTCGCTCTCAGGCAGCTAGCCCTGCTCCCTCCAGGGCTAGAGTGAGACTCTTCCAGCTTCTGGCCCACAGCCCTCTTATCAGGGCCAGCTGGGCCCGGATTGGGCTGGTCACAGCTATGGCTGCCTCCCCAAACAGCCTAGCCTGGCTTTTTTTAACCCATTCTCCAGGAGTGGGGCAGCTGCCCCACTCCATTGTGACTGAATTCCTTGGGGGAGAATCATACGTCTCCTGCTCTGTTTTACCCGCATTCTGCCATATATTTCATGTTATAGCAATCTCGGAAGATGACCCAACACGTTGTTCATTTTAAGAACATCTTTACCACAGATTTGACAAAATGCAAAGAAGGTACCAATGTGAGCTTTCTAAAGATAGTTACAGCACTCGACCCAAGGTTTAAGAATCTGAAGTGCCTTCCAAAATCTGAAAGGGATTAGGTGTGGAGCATGCTTTCAGAAGTCTTAAAAGAGCAACACTCCGATGTGGAAACTACAGAACCCAAACCACCAAAAAAGAAAACCAACCTTCTGGTGATGGCATCTGACTCAGATGATGAAAATAAATGTGTCAGTCCACATTGCTTTGGATTATTATTGAGCAAAACCCATAATCAGCATGGACACATATCCCCTGGAATGGTGGTTGAAGCATGAAGGGACATATGAATCTCTAGTACATCTGGCACATAAATATCTTGTGACGCCAACTGCAACAGTGCCACATGAATACCAGTTCTCACTTTCAGGTGACATTGTAAACAAAAAGCAGGCAGCATTATCTCCCGCAAACGTAAACAAACTTGTTTGTCTAAGCAATTGGCTGAACAAGAAGTAGGACTGAGTGGACTCGTAGGCTCTAAAGTTTTCCATTGTTTTATTTTTAAATGCAGTTATTTTTTGTACATAATTCCATATTTGTAATTTCAACTTTCATGATAAAGAGATTCCACTACAGTACTTGTATTAAGTGAATTGAAAAATACTATTTCTTTTGGTTTTTACCATGTAAATATTTGTAATAAAAATAAATATAAAGTGAGCACTGTACACTATATTTGAAAATGTAGAAGACAGCCAAAAATATTTAAATAAATGGTATTCTATTATTGTTTAATAGCACGATAAATTGCGCGATTAATTTTTTTAATCACTTGATAGCCCTAATTGAATTTTAATGGTACTTAGCCTCCTAAGTCCCTTTTGAACATGGGACTTAGGCACTGCTGAAAATTTTACTTTATCATTCTAGTACTTAGCTGGATTACATTTCCCATGATGCACCATGGTCTCCCCTCTTGGTGATATGAGGCAGTGCTTCATGGGAGTCCAAGGGCCGTGGTGCATTATGGGAGATAAAGTCCAGCTGAGACACAATATTCAAATTGAAATATTTTGGTTTTCATCTGAAGTATTTCAGTTTTAAGCTCAAAACGAAAACATTTTTGGATTTTCAGCATTCATTTTTTCAGTGAAAATCAAAATTTTCTGCAGATAGCAGATGGTTTGTGTGAAACACTGTTTAATCAAAGACCCAATTTTCGATCAAAAAACAATTTCAAAAGGAAAATTTTCCAACCAGCCCAACATTTTATGGTCACTGAAATTTACAATAAATATATCCTGAGGAAAACAATCAATTGATCTACTCTTTTCTAAATATTTGCCCACAAAACAAACCACCTCTCAGTTCAAGAGCAATAATTTTTTTGTGTGCAGTAGAAGCCCACGAGCGGAAAGGAATAGCAGAGGAATGTTATAACTTCAACTGACAAATTCAGGATTTCCGGTTCACGGGAGAATTTGAAATATCAAAAGTTCCCACAAACTGGAAATCCCAAGAAAAAAAAAAAAAGTTTCAAAAACCTGACACACGGCACTTCCAAAACCAAATATACGTGCCAGAACCCTGGCACCTGCTTCGTAAAACTGACATTCTTGTCTGCTGAATGTCAATTTCAGGCAGTAGCTCTTGGCGGTCCCATGCAGGGCTATCCCAGGCCAGGGACCTTGGGGCTTTCAGATTCATGGGCCAGCGGGTCCCCAAAGCTATTTTCACCAATCATTTTAGGTTTGATGAATTGGCATTTTCCGATTAAGCTTCGTTTCATCAGAAAAATATCCAACCGGCTGGAGTTATAACTCAGAACTGAAGGTCAATAGCAGAGCTGTGTGACAGCGCTGGCTTGGTAGATCTGATTCAAGTCAGGAATTAGAGCTTCTCAAACATTTCCACCAGGGCACCTCTTACCTGCTGAAGCCAACAGGCATTTTATTATTAATTTCACTGGGACCAGACGCAGACTCACTTGGCCTTCGCTCTAGCTAGTTTTATCAGTTTCTCGGGAAAAAATAAAAGTTCATCTTTTGGCCCTACCAAAATTCTATTTAAAGTGTCATTTCCTTTGACAAACTCCCCAGTCTCATCCCAATGACCACATCGGTCATTCACATCTTACCAGTGCCGGGAGATCACAACATCTATCTTCCTCTGCCCATGAGCCGCTGCAAACAATCTGTAAAGACTGCAGCTGGAACTGTGGAGCAAAGAGAATTAGACGAGTCATGAGAAGAGTAACAAATGTGACAGGTGGGTTGGCTGTGCAACCTGCCATTTCCATAGCCATACATAATTATTCAACCCGCTGTTGGAGAAGAGAGGCCCCCTAACAAGAATTTAGGTGTAGAAAAAAGGATAGAACTGCACAGTTTTTTGTTTTTTTTAAATATAGTGCCTCCAGGTGTCCTGATGAACAGCAATTATGCAGGCTAATGCCCCAGTTATTGTATGTTCCCAACAATAGCTCACGCCAAGTCTTGTTAAGATGCCAATGAGAATAATAGCTCATCCTACTGCAAGCCGCAGAGTGGTCTGTCAGGAAGTTGTGTAAGTTCTTGGCCACTTCTGGCTGCAGTAGAATGTAAAAATAACCTTATGTAAGAGACTATCATGAGCTTTCTCCCCTTCCCCCTACCCACTGCCCATACAGACACATTCTTTCAGAGGCAATTGTACAAACCGCAGACACAAGGCAATGGATACAGAATTTAGAAGGGGTGGCTGGTCATTGGCCTGCATTACACGTCTCAGGCCTCTGAGGCCAGAGCCTTGCAAAGTGAACTCTGTAAGCTCATCCATGCTAACAAAACCTCAGTTTCTGATTTACTCGCATTTCAGCAGCAGCCCCTCCCAAAGCCCCAGGTAATTGGCTTCAGCACAAACCAAACTGTTAAAAGACAACTTTGCTCTGCTGCCACTCAAGAAAATGGTAGAAGAACAAAACCAGCAGATATTCCTGGGAGATGCATCCTCCCCCTCCAAATAAATCTGCCCTCCTTCTCAGCCTCTCCCTAGACTGCCAGATCTTTCCTTTTTGATTAGCAAAAGTGCAAATGCAGCATGAGACCAAAAAAAGAAAAAAAGGGGGAGGGGAGATATATTTAAAACCCACAATTTTTAAAAATGCCATTTTTACCAAATCAAATCTTTCCCCCCCAAGCATTTAATGATGAGTGAGCAGTGCGACTGGAGGAGTGGGATGTGCAGCATCTGGCTATAAAATGAGCCCCATACATCAAATGGCACTTAGAGATGTCTTAAATAAGGTTTGATGATAACCAGTAATGAGGCACTCTGTCTCCTCAAGGGCAGCAGAGCTGCAGAAGACATGAAACTTCGTTAGGCTTGAAGCATGACGGGAGTAGAGAAGGTCTGGGCTGTTCATTAGTAGCTCTTCAATGACTGGATCCAGCTAGCTAAGCTGCAAAAAGGAAAAACTGGGGTGGGATAGAGGATATTTTCCTCCAAGGCAGAGATCTGACAGGGCTGCTGTCAGTCTAAACCACCACAGTATTTCTTTGGCAAATAAAATTAGAGCTGCTTGAATCCTGCTTTGTTATGAATCTGTTCCCATATCGTACAGCTCATTCCTTTGATGGCATTTCTCCCGGTACGTTGCATGACTCCACTTCCTCCTGGTGTTAGCTGAGGCTGCCTGCAATACAGACGGGCCAGATTGCTTGTGCAATGCTGCCTTCGGGTGTGGAACACTGCAGTCAGCTGATCTGTTCTTATTTGCACCCCCTACATCTACGGTCAGAGTGCTGTGGAGCAGGCGCCTAATTTATCCTTGCCCGGCACCCTGTGTAATCATTCAAACCAGTGCAAATCATGCCCAGGAAACCAATGGGAGTCAGGTGCCAAAATACCTTTGAGGATCTGGACCAAGGGCCATAAAACACTCCCAGATCAGCTACTGGAGTGTTTCTACACTTATTTTGCAGCGGCGTAAATGGCAACATGAGGTATAAGGCAATGAAGAATCAGATTCAGGGTGGTTTTTGTCTCTGGTGCTTGCTTTTCCCATGGGTCAATCAGCCCGAGTCCATTGATCTTCAGGGCACGGCACAAAGCCAAGATTTTATTTTTTTCCTTTAGCTCTGGGGCAAAAGTGGCTGAGTCTGGTGTTGAGAGGGGGTTTTTGGTGACTGCTCTGAGTATTGTTTTACAGTCATTCAGGGACAATGCACTTTTGAGAATTTTAGACTAAATGAAACCCATCTGACTGTGTTGCCCCCGTGATTACTAGTATGTGGCTGCTGCCACTCCATGGGAGCGGATGTAGAAAGCCTTCTCTTTTAGAAGCAATCTAGTAACCCTCCTGCCTTTTTCAGCCAAATGCAACAGGATCGGTATGTCCTCAGGTTTCAAGACTATGCAGTATTAAAGCCCCGTGTAAGCTCCTCACCCACAGATCACGGTGCGAGCTGATGTGGCTGCGTGGCACACCCATGCTGTGCTACATCTCATCACAAACTCCCAAAGGTAGGAGGAGAGAATGCAAAACATTGCATTAAAAACGCTCATCAAATTTCCAAAGCTGCATAGGTTCAGAACACTTCCCTACTTCACAGGGGGGAACTCAACACAAGAGCAATGGGGAGACGGGACCGTAATTCTATTCTGATTTGTATCCCATCCAACCCTGAATTTAGACACAAGACTCCTCATTAACATTGATAAACCCTGGACTTACCGCTGCTGACCCACTCCTGGGTCCTCTGGTTCCTGTCAGTTTTCCTAGCATGATGAAGCCAGCTGTGGAGACGCTTCCCATAGCATTGATCAGTTTCTCTGCTATTTTCTTACAGTCCAAGTAGAGTTTGATCCTGAAACGGCTCACAGCTATGTGCACCTGGATAGCAATTAAAAATAGATGTGTCAGACCTCACCTGTTGGACAGAGGATTCTTTTTAATCATGTATCTGGCAGAGTTCATATCCACTTCGGCAAGCAAAGGCATCTTTTTTTGTGCATGTAATGATCACAAATAATATTGGGTGAAAGTCCTAGAGGGTGAACTCCTCTATGGACAATAATACCTTGTCCTAAGGGACATCAAAACCATTGGAGAATCAAAGTTTCAGATGACTTGGGGGGTGGAGGGGCTAGTCCAACCAGCACTGAAGTCTGCACTCAGGATCTCCTATTTTTAGCTCCCCTGACTATGAACAGGGGGCCAGTTTTACCAGGGAGAGCCAGCTCTGAGCAATCCTTGTGCGTGGAAGCCTTCAGCCCATAACAGTGTCAGTAAAGATGGCGAAAAGTGCTATGAGCTTCAGCACACTGTTTCTGTCAAAACAACAACAAACAGCCCACTTTATGCATTGAAGGGCTTTGGAGCACAGGACTTTTGGCTTCCTCTAGGCCAGCTCTTGGGATGGAGAAAAGGGACGCAGGATGGGGCTGAGAGCTGGAGCACAGTTCCTGTACAGTCAAACCCTGAAAGACATACATGAGCTCGGGATAACCAAGAGTTTGAGTAAACGGAGATACAGTTAATCAGACTTTGCCTACACCTAAAGAGCCAAAGGAACCCACTGTTGGATGTCAACCCTCTTCTGGAGAAGCCATTCCTGGAGTTCTGATGTGAAGTAGATCAGCCTCCATAATTAGTTTAGTCCGTGGGCTGTCTACTGGCACAGTTGTTAAGTAGAGCAGGGCAATTTTTTTTTTTGGCAAATAGTAAGTTTGCTGAAAAATGCATTTTTTCAAAACTCCTCAACTATTCATGAATTTGGGTAGAATTCAGCAAAGAGTTTTAGCTTGGAAAAAAAATAAAAAAGGTTTAATCATTTTGTTTTGACATTTCTGAAACAAAATGTTTTGACATTTTGAAATGAAATAGTGTTTTGTTTTGAAATATAGCTAATTTACAACCCAAAAAAAAAAAGTGAGAAAACACCCCCAAAATTATCTGAAACAAAATGAAAAGTCCCCAAAATTGTTCTGTCTGACTCAAATCAAACAAAAAAATTCTGTTTCAGCTGGAACCAAACTACCTTCCCTCCCCCTGTCCCCCCATCAAAGTTTTCAGTTTGACTCCCAAACCAAAAAGTCCATTATTTTCTCAGGTCTAGTTGTAAGGTGCTAATTTGGGTGGAGGGTTTTAATTTCTAAATTTAAAAAAAAAAAAAAAAAAGTTGGGACAATTTTAATGAAAATTTCAAAAAAAAAAAAAAAATGTTCCCTGATTTTCAGTCAAACAAGTTAACATTTTCTAAGTTTTTGAATTTCAAATAATTAATTAATTAATTAAATAGAGGGGTGCAGGGAATTATTATTTTTTCCCTCCCAGCCAGTTACACTGTCATTAGCAACCTGGTCCAGATTTGAAGTGGTTAACTAGTGGTGAAAGAATACCCCATTAGCAGTCCCTAAGCTATGTTATGAAAGGCCTCTGCTTTAACACAAAGATCTCTCTTTCTGCCCCACATGAAAATGCAGGGCTTTTCTTTTATAATCTTCTAGTGCTGTTCTCGGTCTCACAGTTATTATTCTGTTTGGAAAGTGGTTATTAACAGCAAATACAAAAAGGATGTTTGGTACAGATGGGAAAAAAAGAATGTGTTTTTCTCTTAAATATTTAACACAAAACTAAACAAAAACACTTAAAGGTGATAATGTATGCAGGATATTTAAGGTAATAGGCAGTATAGAGTATACTGATCGATGGATGGGACGTGAAATCCCCACTGTGTTAGTCGTTGCTTTAAAGCACCATGAAAGGCGTTTTTGGAAGCCTACTTCACTGTAGCTTTCAGTGAGACTGAAATCCCTGCCTTCATCATGACAAACACTGTACATGACAGGCATGGCACTTCTGAGTGATTCTACCTGCCATTGGGGGTCTGCTCAGGGGGTTGGAAGGCACACAGCTTTAGCCACCTGAGAAGTCCGTAAAGGTTCAAAATGGACTGCCTGTCTCCACTCACAATTAGGAACGAATCCATGTTGAAATTAAAAATCTTAATCTAGATGGGACATACACCATAGTTGAGGGAGGCAGAGTGGTCCAGCCGAGGACTTGAGTGACCTGGATTGAATTCCCTGCTCTGCCAGAGATGGCCTGTGTGACCCTGGGCAACTCAATTTGCCTCTGTTTCCCATATGTAAAAGGCGGATAGTGGAACTGCCCTCACATTACTCTTGTGAGTGAGAATAAATACTTGAAAAATGGTGAGGCACTCAGATAATATGGTGATGGTGGCCATATAAGTACCTAAAATGGATATATAGACTAGTTAGATCTGCAGCTTTTGTTGACTCCATGACTGGAAGAGGACTCAGTTGTGAAGTTTGGAGCCAGAAACGAATGTACTCATAGATCAGGGTGTTTGGATTTGGGGCTTGATTGTCAGTCCATCTCAATTCTCTCTCTCTCTCTCTCTCTCATTGTGCAGCTTCTTTGTCAAATTAAAAAAGACAAACAAGACCTGCTAGCGTTTTAGACCTAGCAATGAAGACTGTGACAGATTGCCTTTAATATGACAATAACTCATATATAAGACAGAGAAAAACAAAGTTCAGAGGGAACTAAAAGGCAAAAAGCAAGCCCTGCCTCTTTAAACTAAAGCAGACCAAGTTGGATTTATGTTGACACCTCCAGCCAAGATCATTAATATTCCAAAGCCTGGTCATAAGCTAGAAGAAAGGGCAGAGAGAGATGCTTATAGGAGTAATAAGGTAGGCCGAGGAAGGACTGTGTGGAGACACCTTCAAATGAGCTTTTCAAGTTTTGGAAGGTGCAGTAAAACCAGGACTTAATCAGCGTCTCCAGTGCAGCAGCTACTTTAGGAAAAATATGAGACAGAATAATATTGTCCCGCAGTGTCTCTACACGGGGGACCACTGTGTGAGGGGCCTCGAGGATGGTAATAAGCCAGGCACATGAAAGAAACTTGAAAAGCATAGCCGTGCAAGGAGCCAGGTTGGATGGCAGTCACCTGCAGGGCAGAGGCGATCTCGCTGACAAACTGCCCAAGGTGAGGGGCCAAGGAGAAAGAGGATGAGTTCTTTGTGAATGTGACATGGCTTCTTTTCCACAATGATCTGAACTGCACTTACCTAGCTGAGATCTTGCCAGGCAGAGCCCACGCTGTGCTACGCAAACCCTTCCTTTTACTCCCTCTTGAATACACTGGGCTTTTAATGAGAATGTTCAAGGCTTGCATTGTGTCAAGGTAAAGTCACTGTGGAAGGTCCTGGGAGGGAAGACACTCTTCCGACCTCTTGCAAGAAGCATTCAAGAATAAAACACTACCTGCTCTGGATGAGGCAAACCCCTAAGGAGTGCCTGCTGCCTAGATACAGGCTGTGGGGAGTGCAATAGAAAAAAAGAACATTCTGTCTTTACAAGGTGAGAAATTATAGTGCCCCAGTTCTCCATTTCCGCCTCATTTCTCCCTGTCTCCAAATCCCCCTCATCTATCTTGTGTTGACCCATCTATCTTTAACCGTCCTCCTCTCCAGCCTCCAGAACACAGAGTTACTTCTCTTCCTGAAATCTTGTTACAACCACCCCCTCCTATTCAGGTTAGGACTGATCTCGGCAAAAGTGTTTTATGGATCATGTATGAAGGATGCGCCACAAAAACCCATTGTTTTCCACTGCTTTGTAACATTGTTGTCCCAAATCAAAAGGCAAAAAACAGCCTCATTTCTAACAACCTCTGACAAATCTGCCAAGTGCTCTCAACTTTGCACTTAAAAAATGATTGCTTCTGGCACTTCAGCTGGGAATAATACCACCACCTCGTTCTTATCTAGTGCTGTTCATCTTTAGAGATCAAAGCACTTGAGAATGGAGGTCAATATCATGATCCCCATTTTTACAGATGGGGAAATTGAGGCACAGGAAGGGATGAGACATGCCCAAGGTCACCCAGCAAGTCAGTGGCAGAGCTGGGAATTGGACCAAAGTCTTCTGGGTCCTAGACCTGTGCATATCCACTGGCTATATTGCCTTAGAATGTGCTCCATGGCAACTCACCTTTTTATGGGTTAGTAGAGTGAATAGCTGTGCCCATCTGACAAACTGTGGGTCTATCACATACCCAATTGCCTTACTTCAGTTCCTTCCTGTTTCCTACATTTCCCTTTTTAATTCTTACTCTTATATGAGGAAGAAAGTGATGGGTATGGAAGAGAAACCGGTGTCTCTAGTTAGAGTCAGGAATAGAGCAGACAGCCACTGGGCAAGATCCCCTTGCACTGCTATGCCAGGGCACCTACACCCTGACCTGTAACCCCATGCTAGCCTAGCTTGTCCAGCCCTTTCACAGCTTATCCCATGTCCCCCACAAACACCTACTATTAGGCATATCCACCTGAACCCCAGTTCATACTACAATCAGCCATTCCCAGTCCTTTGCCTCTCGTGAGTAGACGATTCCCTCTGCTAAACTGAGTGGTGATTTTATGGTGTGCATCAGGACCAGACAAAGACTCGCAAATTCTTTTGCACTTAGACCGCGATTCTGCATAGACATAAACATACATTTAACTTTAAGGCCAATAGGCCAGAAGTAGTCTCACTGACTTCAAAGGAACTATTTAAAAGCTTAAATCTTCGCATGGCTGGGACCAGAGGTGGCATTTCAACTATATATCCAGAGAAAAAAGAATCGTGCAATTACATAAGTATGATGCTATGCACCACTGGAACTACCACACTGCATCATAAATGGACAGGTATACACTCCAATAAACAGATCAGTTGAGAGAGACATATCGGGGCAATATTAAAATCAAAGTGAGTGAACTGAATGAACTACTATGTTAGCTCTTCTAATACATCATTTATGGAGAAAAATACATATTTTTCACAGGGTGGTTATATCTTTGCTAAAGCATTTTTATGAAAATATATAAAATATTTATACTGTACAAAACTGGCAAAAATTTCATATTTAAAAAGGAAGTGCATGATTCAACATACATTATATATATTTCACTACTGTAGCATTTCATGTTTCCACCAAATATTGCATTTTAAATATGTCAATTAGCCAAGTTTGTAATGTGTGGATATATTTCATATACTCAGATGTATTTTAAGTACATCTAACTATGTAATGCATTTTAAGAAATAATACTTGGAAAATATGTATTTTTCATATGGGATGACTCAAAATTCCTTACAATTGCAAATCAACACAAACAGGTTGGCCAATTTGCTAATGACTTTTTAAAGAACATTCTTATAACCACTCTTCAGTACAAATAATATATATTGAGTGCATTTTTTCTCAGCCTGCCCTTGTGAGATAATGGTTTAAGTTACTCCATCCCTTGATAAGGACCTTATGAAAGCTCCCATAAAATATCTTCTTCACTTCCTGTTGGTCAAAGGTGACTTCCTGTAAATCAGCCTTGTAGTCATGATTGAAATAGGTCAAGGATTTCTTACTGGCTACAGGGGGAAAATAGGACAAATAAGAACTTAGAATTAAAACAGAATGTGATTTCACCTACAGCATGTTGAAAAAATATATAAGCTTAAACATACTAAAACATTTAATACTTGTCAAGCTATAAAAGCACAAAAACAGAAAATAATGGTCAAAGTGAAGAATACATTGCAAAATGGAATAAATAAAATTCGAGTTTTTAGTGGGTTTTTAACTATACAGAAAAATATTTGCATGTGTTATTTCAATAGCTTCTGTAACGTTCATGCTGGACATTGGCAAGTTTCAATAATAAAATTGTCCAACTGGAGTATAGAAGTTGGTTCTGTTACTCTTTCAAATACCTGAATCTGATCTATACTACATGAAACCTTACAGTCAAGTATAACCCCGAGGAGTGGCTGGAAGTCCTCATCTGTTAGCTGCCACACGGCAAAGGGCTCTTTGGGAGTCTCTGGGAGGAGCCGGAGGAGGATGCTGATGGTGTGCGCAGACGGAATCCCAGAGAGAAGCACTTCACTGGAATGAGACAAGCAGAAGTCAGCTCAGTGACTAATGATTATGAATGCCAGGGGGCTTATATTCTACCTTCCTGACAACCAGAACAGTGCTGAGATACAGACAGAGTGGTGTTACCGAGGGATGATGGCCTGAGTGAGGCTCATTTGTGGGCCAGATCCTCTGCTGCTGTAACTCGGCTGAAGTTGAAGGAGTTACCCCAGTAGAGAATGTGCTCCGTATTTTGTACATTCATCTTGGGTTTTAAAAACACATGTAGAATTCTGCATGTGCAGGGCATCCCTGTGACCTTATCGTAGCGTCACAAGGGAGGTCCAGGTCCAGCCATCATGGTCAATCTGTCACTCCCTGGGTTGGGGCAGGGAATGCTGAAGAGACAGTGAATGCAGTCTTGCATCATTCAAGAGAGACATTTCTGGTAGCTTATCGAGCTACTTTGATGGGCTCTGAAAGAGTTCTATCCAAAACTTCTTGTCAAGAAGAATGAATGGTGGCTGTGATGGATGGGGTAGAAAACTAGGGGAAGATTTTCAGGCCTTGACAGAGGTACTTAGAAGTCCCTTGCAAAAAGACACATGAGCCATACTAAGATCCCTTGTGAAATTTGGGACTCAAAAATGAAACCCGTGAGCGGACACGTAACAAGTCCAGCCATGGATTCCTGAGAAAGTCTGGCTTTCTCTTCTAGGCTTCTGTTCCAAACTTGTTACAAAGCACTTACTGCATGCAAATGTCACTCAAAAGGCATAGGTCAAAACTGAATGAAGAAAGCAAAATTAGCTATGTTGCAGATACATTCGTAATCTGCATGGGCCACATTTGCATGAGTAGATACACAACTCTTCAACCTCTTTTTTCAGGACTGCTTCAAACATGACATCAAGTTTTGTTTTGTTTTAAATGATATAATGTCCTTGGAAGGGCATATTTGTGTATCTGATACTACTACTGGTTGAGCAAATGGATTGCTCTATGCTTTGTTAAATACTTAGAGCCTTCTGAATTCCCCTACTCTGTTTACTGTAAGAAGCTTTGCTTCTTTAAATAAGATTAAAATGATCCCAGTGCTGTAGTAATTAGGCTTCAAAATAAAATAAAACTGACTATTAAGAGTCAAATCTCCCCTGATTTATACTCCATAATGCTACTGGGGTCATTGGCGCTGCCTGGAATGAAAGTTGACCCATGACGATGCATAGGACTTTGAAAAGGAGCCCAACTAACGAGGTGCACAGTGAAGTCGCATTCCAAAGTCACTGGTTAATCCTTCTTGTCAATCAAAATCAAGCTGCCCAGTGCAGCTATGAGCTTGTATTTTACAACAGTAATTGTCGGACTGCAAACCAGGAACATTAGGAGAAAGGGTGAAAGAGGTTAAAAAGGTCATGCCCCAAACATGTTTCTAGCTGAGGCTTTGCCTCGAAGTTTGATCTTTTGAGTGCATGTGGATGAGGAGAGGAGTGGTCATGGAAAGAATTAAATGTATCCCCAACAGAGGACAGTTAAACATAACTCTATGGTCAGCACATGCTGTCTTTGAGCACTTAATTCTGGACAGCAGTGATATCGAAGGCACACAGCTAAAACAGGGAAGGTCCCAGTAGACACCTAAAATCTGAGCTTGGCCTTGCAAAAACTCAATGCCCCAATCACCCCACTGTATTCAATGAAGTTCCTATGTGACATGTCCCATCATGTGATCCATCTTGAGGCAATTCAGGGGTTGATTTATGGATCAGCACACAATACATGTCTTCTAAGGGGGAAAAAAATCGTTGCATTCTTTTCAGTTTCACTAGGGTGGGGTTAGCATTCATGGTATTTTCAGTAGGAAATTGCCAGTTGAGTGTTCATTAGGCCAGTGTCTACACCCACCCCCACCAGTCAATACCTTTCATTGTGCGGACCAGAGCCAATGTTTATGCACTAGACAGAGAATAAACTCTTGTTGGAATCAATGCGGTTCTCAGCTACCTTCCCAAACTACCTTGTTCTCTGGGTTAGCTGAATATCTCTGAAGAGAGTGTAAGTACGGGTCCCGCTGAACACATACGGTTCCATGGCCACTCCTTTAATGGAGGCATATTCTTTTTCCACCAGTCCAAAAGCTTCCATCATGTCAAATCCTGGAGCAGCCAGAGAAGGGCAGAGAAAGAAACACTTACAGATAGTAGAGAAAACAATGATTTGTAAGGAATCTGCCTGAGCAATGGTTGCGCTTTGTTTTCTCCAAGGGCAAGTGCATTCCAGTAAGGAGGAAGGCTAGTAGGTATAACTAATCATCAGCCTGATCAAAACACTCTCCATACTGTGTCAGTGTTCTGACTTGAATCCTCTGTGTTTCTCATCAAAGTGCCACTTTGGCTTAGGAGAAATATTCACAGATCCATTTTCCAGATGCAGGGAACAGAAAATTTTCAGGCTAGATTTTCCAAAGTGCCCAGAACCCAGCTCCCGCCTCTGGGAACAACTGCAAATTCTACCCATCTGGAACAATGGGCTGAGCACTTTTGAAACTCTGGCCCTAAGTGACTTGCTAAAAGTTACAGGGAAAGTTGGTGGCAGAGTTGGTGGGAACAGAACCTAATCCCTGAAGTGGTCAACCTTTCTCTACTCATCAGACCATACAAAATGCTTCAGATCTGTGTTGGTTAGGCCACCTGCCGAATGGAGGTAGCAATGCTCACCCCTGTGATATTCTTTGTCTTCCACAGATGAAAACTAACTAGGCAAGTGCAAAGAATTATCATTAGACACGTTTTTCAGCAGAGATAATTAAAAGCCCAGAGAGGGTGAATGAGCTAGCTGGAAGGTAGTGTTGCCTAGTCAGTGGTTCTCAAAGCCGGTCCGCCACTTGTTCAGGGAAAGCCCCTGGCGGGACGGGCCGGTTTGTTTACCTGCCACGTCCACAGGTTCGGCTGATCGCGGCTCCCACTGGTCATGGTTTGCTGCTCCAGGCCAATGGGGGTTGCGGGAAGCAGCACGGGCCGAGGAATGTGCTGGCCGCCCTTCCTGCAGCTCCCATTGGCCTGGAGCAACGAACAGCGGTCAGTTGGAGCTGCGATCGGCCGGACCTGTGGATGTGGCAGGTAAACAAACCGGCCCGGCCCAGCCCACCAGGGGCTTTCCCTGAACAAGCAGCAGACCGGCTTTGAGAACCACTGGCCTAGTTGATTAGGCACTGGCCATGCAACCAAAAGTTTTATTTTGAGATAAATGATGACTGAATAATATTTATTATGGAGCAGAGTTAAGGCTGTTTTATGATAAAATATGATTTATTTTTTTTTACATTTGAGAAAAATGACATGTTTGTTCACTATGTGAGCAGTGTAAGATCCAGGAGGTCATTAACTATTTGTTTCCTTGCTTTAGCATCCTTGAGTTTTATAAATGATAGGTAAATACAGTCTGTCACCTAGGAACCTTAAAAATATATTTGTGTTATTTGTTCTTGGAATGAATTAATTACTGTTCACGAGGGCCTCAGCCACTGTAGCAAGGCCTAATAAATAAGAGTGGCACTTAAAAAAAAAATTGACAAAATTAAAAAAAAAACTAAAAAAATTTGCTCTGAAAAAAACACAAGCTATAATGAGTTTTGCTTTTTCAACTTGATGCCAAATATTATCATAAAAGAAGTGGATTCTCTCCAGTAATTGTTTAGGGAAGGGAAAAAAGAGAGAGAATTATTCTCTACTGCAAAATGTATCCTCTCATGTGCGAGAGCCATGAAAGTTGGTAAAGTAAAATATTTCCATTTCTCTCATCATTTTTCAAGAACTGCCCAGAGGTGACCCTGCCTTATGCGGTCTACAAAGATTTTTCCCCTGACATCTTTGACATCTCATCTCCAACTTCATGTAGCTTCATCTCTCTTTCCCAGCTCATCATTAAAGCTCTATGAGTCACTTTCTTATTTCAGATTTTAATACAAGCAGACCTTGCACTCGGGTTTTTTACAGCAGGCTGGGGAGGATGAGGGGAGATAACCAGTTCGTTTTAAAGAGAAAGGGGGACAAGTTCATCACATCATTTCCCTTTCAAGCTGTACTCTGCCACATCAGCACCACTTGCTATTGATTGGATCTTGCATTTGGGCTGCTCTAATGCACATTAAACGCTGCATAGTGACAGAGTGTTCATCAGATTATTCTGACCGGTTTCAGACCCATTTCTCTCTGATTTAAGAACCCTGGGATTGGCATATCATCACCTCTATTAAAATGTATATCAAATATAACAACGTTTAAAAGCAAAATTTAAATTACAGTTATAACCATATTATTAATCCACCAGTGAAACAGCTAAGGCACTGGACTATTTCTCTTGATGAATCACCTGTATCATGCAAAGCAGTTACAGAGAAATACAGGCAAAGAGATGTTTGCTTGGGTATTATGGTTTGAGTAGTTTGGCCTGGACGTACACAGACTGAGTAGTCTTGCAGGAATGTGGGGAGAGAGGTCAAACAGGGCAGTCTATGGATCTTAGATACTTATCTGGCCCCCATGACCAGAGGATCTGAGCACCTCCCAGTCTCTGACGTCTATATCCTCACAACACCCCAGTGAGGTAGAGAAGTCCAATTATCATTATCCCCATTTTATGGATGGGGAACTCTGGCAGAGACAGACTAAGGTTATTTCTACATTTGAGCTGGGAGGGGTGATTTCCAGCTCACCATGCTAGCTCCACCCAAGCGATCACTTAAAAGTAGCAGTGTGTCAACAGCACCATGGATGGTTCCCCCGAGCACTGCCTGACCCCTGGGTATGTACTCAGACAGTTAGCCTGAACTGTGGCCCATGCAACCACAGATACACTGCTATTTTTAGGTGTTAGCTCAACCAGAGCTAGCGTGGGTATGTCTACATGAGCTGGGAATCACATCTCCCAGCTCAAATGTCGTACCTTAAGCAACTCAAAGAAGTCGTGGTTTGAGCATTGGCCTGCTAAACCCAGGGTTGGGAGTTCAATCCTTGAGGGGGCCATTTAGAGATCTGGGGATTGGTCCTACTTTGAGCAGGGGGTTGGACTAGATGACCTCCTGAGGTCCCTTCCAACCCTGATATTCTATGATTCTAAGACCCTGGCAGGGCTAGGGGTTGAACCCAGGTCTTCTGAATCTCAGGCTGGAGCCCTGACAACTAGATATCTCTAGGAAGATGTGGGGCTGGGCTGCCATATAGGCATACAAGTCACTTTCTAGGTTGCAAACTATATATAATGGGTCCTACAGTGTATAAAGAGGATAAATGGGGAGTAGAGTTCCCCTAGTTAAATATATACCATTTGAGTCCTGACAGAAACCCTGGGCATGTCTACATCCTTTACAACCTGTAGAGATTACCTTGCGGGAGGGAAAGGGGAAAACCTTTAGGCTGGGGTTACTGAAGGAGCCTAAGTGCCTTGGGCACACAAATTGCCTTGCAGTGCAATGGAAGTTGGATGCCTAACTTCCTATGGGGCTTTGCAATTCCCAACCTTAACCGCTAGCTGTTCCCCCAAAAAGGTTGACACAGGTGGGTGATGGGAGAGCTGAGGTGCATAAATCTACCTACCTAGCTTGGATGGATGAAATAAGATTCTCAGTACAACAGGGAAATGTATTTCTGTTGCCCAATGTGGTGGGGAAAGGGAAAGGAAATGAAGGTGTTGGATGGAGACATTTGTTGAGCTCTCCCAGGTTTCCTGCATCAGACTTTCCGACTCGGCAACAGCACTCTGGGTGTGGGGAAGATGACATTAATGTGTGCCAGGCAAGCTTTCGTAAAAGCGATACAGATTAAAGATTAGTCAGGATCAGACAATGTTTCCACATTCATGACAGAGCCCACCTGGGACTGAGAACTAGTAAGGTACCTTGCAGAGAGCCTTCAGTGGAACTGATAGTGGGGCAAGCTGCAGGAGAAAAAAAAAAAAAAAAAAAACAGGAAAAATCATGAGACCCAATGGAAACCAAACTAGCAACTTATTACAGGAATACAGTGGCCATGGCTGTAGTCTGCAGCAGAACGGAAAGCACATAGAGACCTAGTGAGTGAGTCTGGGTAGACATCTTGGCATATATACCATAATATCCTACAATATGGTCAATTCCTTGAGGCCAGGGCCCAGCCTGATGGTAGCAATAATCATTACACTTCTGGGCAATCCAACAGCATACATTTGGGCCATATTTTCAATGGCTTGAAGACACACTGGTTGAAAACTTGTACTCCATGCAAACTTGGGTCTATGACAAGAAGCTGCATATGCACTTAGCCAATCCACACATGCAAATATGGAAGTTTGCAAGGTTTTGCATGGCTCACTCATCACTCAAGCCTTTGAAATGATTATCCTTTATTGGCAGGCCTCTTCATCATAACTTTGTTTCGACTCAATCTTCTACTACTGCTTGCCCATTGTGGTCTTAAAACGCAGTTATAATGGGCTTTTTCTTTGATATTTCTGATTAGTTGTAGTCTGGATACCTAAACATGTAATGCATATGTAATTGCCCAGTTTGCATAAATGATTGCTCTAACTGCATTGCAAAACAAAGGAACACAACTGTCCAACCATTTTTGAGCATGGAGCTGAGATTTCATCTTTGCAAAATTTACCTCTCCGCATCATGTTTAAGTGGCATAGCCAAGAGTCTCAGAAGCTAGTATAAGCAACCACATGCACAAAATCTGTGCATGCATTTACACACAAAATGTGCATATGCAATTGCCATGGCTGCATATACAATTGTGGTAATTGCACACAAAGACTATGCATGTCCACGTAATTCTGAAAATCTGGATTTAAGTGCATTCTTTCATTTGTTATTACATTTTGGAACTTAATCTTTAAAAAAAAAAATGGCAATCCTTTGCCGTTCACCTTTTCAGGAAATCCTCTGCTCAATCTTATCACATCCCTGAGGCAGCGAGAGCGAAATATATGGACGCTACTCGTATAAATTAGGGACAAAGGACTAGAATCAAAAGCTCTTTGGTGACAAGTTCTAAAGTGCTCTCCCCATTTAAGTGGTTTGAGTATGGCAGTGTTTTAGAAAACAGAGCATGAATGTTACTTTCAATTAGTTGCTGCTGTTTAAATCCAAGGGCCCTGGATGCCAGATGGAACTGGGACAAGGAAAATATCTGAAAGTCAGAGTTGTCCCTGAAAATCAAGCACACTTGAGAGGTTGGCTATTTCCTAAATGGCTTTTTAGGTCACTAGTTTAATGCAGCTTAGCAGCTCATTACATTAAGGTTGTATTATAAACGTTCTGTTGCTATTACTACATCATATGGCATTTCATAGCTCACCAGACAAGCAGGGTTCCAATTTTCAGTACTTGACTACTGTAAAAGATAGGCAGAGCTGGTCATTCCCTCCCCATTCCCCTTGGCAAATAAACGTGCACCTGAAAAGCCCAGTTCACTGTGTTAATTTGTGACCCCTCTCACCCACCAAGTATGAGCCACAGACGGTTGGTACCATAGCACTCCGGGGTGTGAAACAAAGCCCGATGCCAACTCTGTCCACATATCTATTCAAGTGACATCATCATAGGACCTAATCACATCAGCCAAATCATCAGGGGCTCGTTCACCTGCACATCTACCAATGTGATATATGCCATCATGTGCCAGCAATGCCCCTCTGCCATGTACATTGGACAACCCGGACAGTCTCTACGCAAAAGAATTAATGGACACAAATCTGACATCAGGAATCATAACATTAAAAACCAGTAGGAGAACACTTTAACCTGTCTGGTCATTCAATGACAGACCTGCGGGTGGCAATTTTGCAACAGAAAAGCTTCAAAAACCGATTCCAATGAGAAACTGCTGAGCTGGAATTGATATGCAAACTAGATACCATCAACTTAGGCTTGAATAGAGACTGGGAATGGCTGAGCCATTACAAACGTTGAATCTATCTCCCCTTGTAAGTATTCTCATACCTCTTATCAAACTGTCTGTACTGGGCTATCTTGATTATCACTTCAAAAGTTTTTTTCTCTTACTTAATTGGCCTCTCAGAGTTGGTAAGACAACTCCCACCTTTTTATGCTCTCTGTATGTGTATATATATCTCCTCAATATATGTTCCATTCTATATGCATCCGAAGAAGTGGGCTGTAGTCCATGAAAGCTTATGCTCAAATAAATTTGTTAGTCTCTAAGGTGCCACAAGTACTCCTGTTCTTTTTGCGGATACAGACTAACACGGCTGCTACTCTGAGACCTGAAGGCTGTGAGTCTGATGGCTCTGGGACTATGGATATCAGGTACTAAACCAAAAGGGTGACATTTTCCATTGGCCTCTATTATTTTGAGATGCATTGGTTTGCATGCACATAAAGCAAGTTTTTCTTTCTGGAAGAGTTCTGTAGAATTGGGATTAGAACCAGCACTGTGCGATAAAGAAATGGAATAGGGTTCTATTGAAATGGCCAGTTCCTGGGTGAGTTCCACCTCTGACCCCTCCTGCTCTCTCTGAGAGCGCTCCTTCTAGGTCTTGGGCCGTCATCTCTGTCTTGGGGTGGAATCACACAATTCTCCCACTCTCAGACCAGGCCCTGGGTTACAGTCCCCTGTGTATCAAGTGTGACCACCTCAGCAGGTCAGATTGACCTCCAGACCCTGCAGTTCTGTTCTCCCAGGGCAATGACAGTGCCAATCAGCGATCAAACCGCCTCCTGAAAGCAAAGTGTCATTGGTTTAGAACAAAAGCATTTCAGAGAACCCAGATCTCAAAAACAGCAAGACAGCCTGCACACATACTTGCCCTAGCTGAGGAAGTGCATCTTAAGCTTCAGAATCTTCCCAGTTAATACTCCAGATGAGCCCTCACTTGTAATGCCGACAGACCCTGTCTCCAGAGGGGGACAGAGCACCCCACCAAGGAGGCATGGGTTACACCTACTCCTGCTGGGTTTACATTAGACTCATGCTGGAAAGATACATGTCCCCAGCATCATCTTCCATGGTGTGAGAAATGACTTACACCCAGTCCTACTTGAAGTGCTAAGCCCCAATAGCTTGAGTTGCCACTGCAAGAGGACCTTGTGAATTTCAGCTCTCTCACACGTGACTTACCCTCTGTTTGGAAGGGACCGGAGCCTTGTGCTGAGGGCAGTTTAGCCAAGGCAGAAGCTGTAAGAATAAATGCATTTATGAGTCCTGATTCTGGGATTGTGATGTTTGGCTCACTATTGTTCATGGTTATTAGACCTTCCCTGTGCTCCCTTCTGACTGGAAACAATAGCTTGGGAACGTGAGCGGAAATGGGCACATTGTTTGAGCCATGTCTTGGTCCCATTGTTCCAAGTGGGGACCTATTGTGTCCAACCTCATTTCCCTTTTTAAAGAGGTTAGACGTTCATTTTCCTACTGGAATTTGCAAAAGGGCTGAGGACTTGGCTCCCTTTCCAGGGCACAAGTTGTACCCTGAAAATGTTGCACCCTCATTTTTGTGCTTGCAGAATGGACCGTGGTTGCCTATCCAAGTACATGCATCTCTAACTATGTGATTTGCAAACACAGACTGGTAGCTACATCTATATTTTCATTTGTATTACTCCGATTTATACCCACAGTTCAACTTTCTGTGCACATTACATCAGCAAAAGGGTGACCAACCCTTCTGAAAGGCTGGCCCTATACGTAAACTGCTTATCCTACACAAGCAAGTACATCTTCATATATCACATCTTCTAGGGTGCAACTAATCTGAGGAGTATCTCTGTTGACTTCCACAGAGTTACACTGAGATTAATTTGGCCAAATCGATCTCTGGCCCTTTAATTTCTAACGTGGCTTTTCCCTGTTACTCTTTCCAAGCCCCAGCTTAATAGGGATAATGACAGCATCACACTTTTGTAAATTATTGGAGATCTCTGGATAAAAGGCAATGCATAAAAGGTAAATGCCTACTGATTTGCCTACCAGTTTGGCCAGTAGTGGTTACAACGTCACTCTCTCCTGCGTCATGGACAGCAGAAACCATCACCTTGTATTCTGTATTGGGAAGCAGTGACTGCAGGGTCACTCCGCTGCTTTTACCAGAAACCATTATCTACGGCAAAGATGAGAAAGACTCTTACAGCTTTTATTCATTTGCGGATACAAGTGGGCAATACAGGGCAACAGCAAAGCAGTTTAGACTAAGAGCTGATGACCACACTCCACTTCCCAGCTAGAGTTGGGAAAGGTTTTTCGCCCAAAACTTGTTTCTGCCGACACAGCAGATTCAGCGACATTGAAACATTTCTCAAGTTCATGTTGGTTTCTCCAAACTGTTTCAATTGGTGGGGAGGGGAGGAGGAAATCCCAAACAATCAAAAAGTTTCCTTTCCACATTTTCTAAATGAAACATTTCAATTTTTCAATTTGAAATGGTTTTCAATTTCAACATTTCCTTTCATTTTATTTTTACAAACATTTAAAAATGAAACGAAACAAAATGAAACAATTTTGTCTCGACAAAATGTTTTATTTGACCCAAAATGATTTTTTGGTTGCCGTGAAAGTTTAGAAAAAAATCATTTTTAATTCAACCTGAAAATACGTAAAAAATTTTTTGAATTGCGAGCGAAATGATAAATCCTCTCTTCTCCCAACTCTTTTCCTGCAGACACCCAGCTCCCTCCCCACCTCCCCCGCCAGCCCTTAGATTCCCACTAGGTGCCGAGACTGTCCCTCAGCTCATCAGGGAAGATTTTCAAAGGTATAGGGGGAGTTAGGCATCCAGCTGCCATTGAAAGTTTTCTTATTTATTCTGGAAAATGTCCCCTGTTAGTATTTTCCTAATGGATATCTAAATTGGACAAACCTACCGATCTCAGGCCAATGTTGCCTCAACTAAATGGAAACACCAAGGGAGTTTCATCAGCCATGGTTTCTTGCTTTGTTTTCCTATTGAAGCTATAGACTGGAGGAAGAAAGTCATAAGACCAGGCTTATCTAGGTGCTGGGCAACTCTGTATGAACATGGGGGCATTCCCCATCCCGATGAATTTCAAACTTCCTTAGGGTACTGCAGTCTAACTGGGTCTAAACGGAGAATTTGAGTGATAAAGGTTAACGCTTAATCACTTGAGGTCAGAGCAAGGGATTTGTCCATAATCCTTCACCTATTGGAAATGCAGCCCTCCGGTTTATGGCGAGGGAGGGGATAAAAGAGGCGGCTGTAGTCTGTGGGGCTTTGACTGCAATGAATTCTCCTGATGTTTTATACAGAAATCCATGCAAGAGCCTAAAAGGTCTTGGTTTGAATTCACAACTGAACACCCCCTTCCTGTTTCCAAGGCGCTGCCATTAATCAGATGAAGGAAGTGAGTTGCTCTTGTACTCTTGACCAAATATATCCTTGGGGTAACCCCACTGACTTCAATAGAGACACATCAGGGATGACATTGGCCTTTGTCTCTTTAGTCAAGTGCCTGGCATGTCCAAAAGCAACCAAGGACTTACTGTTTGCTGAGCGCTGTCATCAGATTCAGGAGCGTAGGTTACTCTGTAGTACTGTATGTGGCCGCCAGGGGGTCTCCAGTGGACCTGCAGGCTATTGGGGGTCTCCGAGTCTATAACGAGGTTGGTGGGTGGGCTCTGGGAAGCTGCAGCAGGGAACAAATATGAACTAGATGACGGGCAGATAGCGATGGAAACAAACTAGGCCAAAAACACTCCATCTGGCACATTAGTCAGTGCTTCACTGCTCTGCTACCATCATAGTGAGAGCTCAGAATGGAGACAGAGGGGCGTCACCTAAGGGCCAGGGAACAAGAGAGACTGAGATCTTGGAGGAGAGTGGATTGCCTAAGGGTATATAGAAAGGACTCAACACTGAGACAAGAGAGGCCTGGGAGCTGGAAGAAAAGCTTTGGAGAGGAGAAGGGAGACCTAGAAGCATAGTGAGTGAGTGAGTGAGTGTGTGTGTGCGCCCCACAGATACCCAAGGTGGCATGTATCTCTGACCCAAGATATAAAGAAGACACATTGTGAAATGGCTTTAGAGATGGTCAGGAGTGGATCGGACACTCCAATTTACTCTGATGTCATTGCTAAGTTGATATTGTCCAGTAAATGCAACATCCATTTGTCTCTTCTTGTTTTTAAATTCAATTTCCTACTAAAATATTAGCAGCCTTGCAGAGCGTGACACTGCTTGGCTCACTCTCATCAGACCACCCACAGACTTCTGAAGATGTTTCATAGGAAGTTTGGGTGCGATTCCCATTGCATATCCTGAGCTGAATGTGACTCCTACAGTGGTAAGGGTCTTAGAGTCCAGACCAAGCCCAATTGTCTATGCTGCAATTTTTAGCCCCAAAGCCCAAGGCCTGTGAGCCCAACTCAATAGACCTAAGCTCCGAGACTTGGTGCTGCAGGTTTTTTAGCGCAATGTGGACATACCCTAAGACAATGGCTGAGGAAGCCAACTGCACGAAAGGGATGGGCAACCTCTGCTTGACGTATGGTTCAAACATATCACAGGGCGTGAGAGAGAAATATGGAGTCACCCAAAAAAGGAGTTTGTTGCTAAAGGGTCTCTTGCCCAACGGTTAGAGTCTGGTCTTGAAAACCAAGAGGGGACAAGGCCGGCACTAAGAAGGGAAAGTCTAAGGAGGAAAGAGGGAAGCAAGGTAAACTGAGAGAGACGAAAATGTAGCAGATGAACCCAAAGGACAAGTAAGGACATGGCTGAATCCAGGATACGAGCTCTCTCTTCTCAAGCTTTACCTATAACACAAACGTGCCCTTCTGCCCACACAGCGAGGACTGAGGTCACCTCAGAATGTGCTTTGAAGGAAGCTTTGTGGCTCGCTTTGCATTTTCATTGATTCTCTCTCCCCTTTCCTGGGTCAAATAAGCTTTGTTTTATTGAAACCAAATCAAAAGCTATTGACTGAGCCTTGAGGGTACTGCTGCATGGCAGCCCAAGGGGAGGTAAACAAGGACAGGCTGAAGTGTGTTTGTTCTGGGGTGAAGGAGGGGAGCAGTCTGCCTGGGCACAGGTCAGGTTCTTGAGTCACAAACAAAAAAAGCTGTGTTCAGAAAAAGAGTTAAGGTTGAAAGCGAGTTTCAGCGGAGCCCAGATTACACCTGTTCCCACCAGACTCCCCATCACAAGATCATCTAGGCCTGCTCAGAGCGCGATTAGATGACACAGTAGTAAAAAAATGCCAGTGCCTTGTCTACACTAGCACTTCCACCAACGGTGCTGGTGCTTAATCAATGATAGGAGACTTTCTGAAAATACTCCCTGTATGCAAGGCCAGTGAGGGAGGGAATATCCCTCCAGTAGCACTATCACTTAACAATCCTGCACTACCCCATGCTCTGTGGGTGCTCCCCGTGTCTGGGACCCAGCGCCAAACCCAGACCCAGTTCACTGCCTTCAGATGAGTTTAATTGATGAACCAGACTGGCTGAAGACTTCAGCCCTGTAACAGCACTGGGTCCCTGGCTGCTCAAACGCATTCCACGCCTGCTGCTGGGTTTCTGGTTCTGCTCCTAACTCCTTGTTCCTGGCTTCTTCCCGTTGACTCATGGTTCCTGGTTCCTGCTCCTGGTGCCAGCCCCTGCTCTGGCTGATCTCTGGGTCTGACCCTTTGCTCCTGATTCCCAGCGCTTGGCTCCAGCTCGCTCTCTTGGTAACTTGGCTCCTGATTTGGCCTCTGGCCAGTAGGCCCCGTCACCTCCACACCGACCACAAGGCCAGCCTCCCACCCTGACCATTAGGCAAGACCGCCCCCAGCCTGCTTCATAGCACCCAGCGCCTCTCACAGGTTTGCTGCCTGTACCGATCATTTCATTCAGCTAAGATGTGCCTCCAATTCACTGTTTCCCTGTTGTTATTTTAAGATAACCCAAGCTAACACGATAGAGTAAGTTAGCGGAAAACTTCAAAGTCGGAATTACTTGGAAAGCTCCCAGGGCCCTGCAGAATCTGACAGCACGGATCTGACAGACAGGGGAAAGGTCAAATTTCTAGGCTGCCCAGGAGGAAGTGAGTTTCTCTAACATGGAGAGTGCCATCTGTGCCAGCCTCACGTGCTGCCCCTTAAACCTTTTCCACACTTCCTTCACAGGAGGGTTTTCAGCCGTCGGACTCCTCGGTCTAATTGGTATAATGTACATGTCCTCAAATCAGAGTGAAGTTCCAGACCTCTCTGCTAAGCTGCACTGCTGCCCATTTCAAATGTCCCTTCGGAGCCTTGTCCATCGTTATTGCACACACGATGCAGCTGAGTTTCTCTTGCCCTCATTGCTCAGTATTCTGGATTCTTCCCAGCATTTCCACTCTTCGCCATTAATTTCATTAAACTTATTTACTAAACTAAGCATCAGCTTGCCCAAGTTTAAGGACCTATCTATTCATGACTTTGCCACTGTGGATGTTAGCTCCAGAGGGTGACAGACCAACGCCTGTTCTACTCCCAGGTCAGGAGTAGGAAAATCCTAGGACTGGGCAAACCAAGCTCGCTGTACAGTTGGAGTGCTATGTTTGTTCCCAGGCATTCCTTTAAATGTCACATCACACCCTATTCCTAAGAGGTTGGGGCTTTGAAACACCATGCTGGACAATAATACCAGGTCCCAATGTGCTGATGAAGTATCATCTCATGCTCACCCAGCATTACCGCACATTGCTGTGGTTTCAAACACAAGCATTGAAATGTGGGGGGCCCGACTCTGATCATTTTGTCCTTCAGGACAAGCAGATTGGTGGCAACCTCAGGTGGAGGAGTAGTACTTCGCTCCAGGGAAAGGGGGCGGGATGCCTCACTTCACTCATCCAAGCTTTTGAAAGAACAGTCTTGGTGGGTTTTAAAGGGAGTCCCATCCCATCCTTCTCAGGCAGAAGGATGGCAGCTGCCTTACAAATCCTTGAAAGGGAGCAAACAGGAAGATCATTAGGTCTATGGCACAGATATTAAAGACTCCGATAGGTCCCAAAAAGATATGCAATGTTACATGACATCCCATTACTGTGCACAAAGGGTTGTGTATATGTGCTTTTGTGTTGCTATTAATAATAATTACTTGCATTATGGTAGCACCTAGAGGTCCCAATCAAGGATCAGGGCCCATTGAGCTAGATAATGATAATGAAAACACAGTCCCTGCTGCAAAGACCCTAAAATCTAAGTGTAACACGAGAGAGAACAGGTGGTTACAACACCTATGTTGTTTCTAAACCGTCCCTTTGTAAGGCAGCACACACTGCCCTGCCGAGCGATGGATTTTTGTGACAGGGCCTGTTGTCTGCAAGAGAGAAATGTCCTGCAACGTCCATTGAGTACAATCTACCTGCACAGAGTTTTGTATGTGGATTGAGCAGGGAAATAGTCCTGATTAAAATGAACTCGCTGTGCTCACCTCAGCACCAAGAGGGGTATTTAGTTCCACATTGCAAAGCCAATACACAAAGGCAGTCATTTTTCTCTTAACCTTCAAGGGGGCCATATTCTCCTGGGGAGAACAGAGAAAGAGAGGCACTTGTGTTCCTCACGCTTCCTACATAGCCTCGGGCTTCTAGGGCAAGAGACTCACTTCAGTGGCTGCCCTGAGGTTGCTGTATTTCTTGCAAGATGCTGCACACCATTTTTTTTTTAAAAAAAGAACTTACTGGTTTAGCCTCTTCCTATATGGAGGGATGAGAAAAAAACAACAAAAAGAGCCTGAGTCACTTTTCATCCCACATATACACCCCGCTCTGCACCCAGGCTCTCTCTTATCACAGCACGCGTGCACCTGCTGGCTACGATGCAACATAAGCCTTCCACTCGGAGGAGGGCTTGGAAGATTTTTGACACATCATTGGTATTTCATCCCGCAAACGTTGGTTTGAAGAAGCACGTCAGAGTGGGGACTGAGGAGGAATCATACACAGGGCCGGCTCCAGCATTTCTGCCGCCCCAAGCAAAAAAAAAAAAAAAAAAAAAGCCGCGATCGGCGGCGGCAGTTCAGCGGCAGGTCCTTCGCTCCTAGAGGGAGTGAGGGACCTGCCGCCCCCGAATTGCCGCAGGTGCCGCCCCTCTCCCTGAGCCGCCCCAAGCACCTGCTTGTTAAGCTGATGCCTGGACCCAGCCCTGATCATACAATTAAGCTGAATGATTTCTTCAAGGATGCTCATTTGAACTTGGCCACAAAAGAGAGTGCGAGTCTTTCCCATAACCTTGCCAGTCCCTCCCCCTCTACCAGGACACCGGCCATCTTAGCCTTTTTCAAGCTATTGGGACCACAAGCCTTTTCGGGGCCCCCCGGGAGTTGCACTCTCTCTTTGAAACCACCTCCTCCTCTTACTTCACTTTTCCTCACTGGCATTTTCTCCTTTAAATTGAGAGACAGATTTTCAAACATGTTAGGCATCCAGTTGTGCACGCAAAATCCAATCTCAGTTTACATACACACTTATTTGGATTGCATGCGCAAACTGGTGTGACAGACCCAGACCAGTGGGGTACAGGAGTCTGGTAGAGGGCAAATATACTGGTCACTGGATGAGTAGTTTTCTGTTCCCTGAGTAACCAGAGCAGGGGCTGCACTAGACTAATCAGGAACCTGCTACAATCAGTTAAGGCAGGCAGGCTAATTAGGACACCTGGAGCCAATTAAGAAGAAACTGCTAGAATCAAAAAGGCAGGCTAATCAGGGCACCTGGGCTTTAAAAAGGAGCTCACTTCAGTTTGTGGTGTGAGTGTGAGGAGCTGGGAGCAAGAGGCGCAAGGAGCTGAGAGTGAGTGCTGCTGGAGGACTGAGGAGCACAAGCGTTATCAGACACCAGGAGGAAGGTCTTGTGGTGAGACTAAGGAAGGTGTTTGGAGGAGGCCATGGGGAAGTAGCCCAGGGAGCTGTAGCTGTCATGTAGCTGTTACAGGAGGCACTATAGACAGCTGCAGTCCACAGGGCCCTGGGCTGGAACCCAGAGTAGAGGGCAGGCCCGGGTTCCCCCCAAACCTCCCAATTGACCTGGACTGTGGGTTCTTCCAAAGGGGAAGGTCTCTGGGCTGCTCCCCAACCCACATGGTGAATCTCTGAGGCAAGAAAATCCGCCAATAAGCGCAGGACCCACCAAGATAGAGGAGGAACTTTGTCACACTGGGTAATTGCACTTGTAAATTAAGCATGCGCTCTGGCTGTGTAACTGCTGACCTAATTTGTTGAGCATCTGGCTCTTTGCACGAATTAAGTGGCGGTGAAAGATTGATATCCGTGACACACAAAATCCCCTATTCACTCATTGGAAAGATATGTAATGGGCAGCAGGAGTGCAACCTACACCCCCTTCATTGTCCCACCAACGTCTCTCAGACTTATTCCAGCACTAGCAAAGAATGGGAAATATACACCGTAGGGTCAGTTCTGTCCTTGGCCTGTCTTCTGAGTATGCCAAGCACAACACAAACAAGATTTGCAGGGGGTTGTGTGTTGTGGATCTGGTCGGAGCTCACCGCTCAGGTTTGACATTGTGGAATTCACATCTTGAAACCTACCTGTTTGGTTACTGACGCCTCTAAACAGCTGCAGTTATCCCTCTGTCCTGTACAATAGTCTGATGCACAGTGAGTCTGTTGCATCCATTCACCTTTGTGCTGCACAGCACTTGGAGGCTCGCCTGCGGTAGCTTTACGCAAGCATACATTATTAGTATTCATTATTAATAAAAGCCGGGCTTTGGATTCCAAGACAGCCATTTACTCTGAGCTTCACCAACTCAGAAAACACAAAACCAGACAGAACGAGTTTATTCTGCAAAGACTGTTGGGAACTAAGAGGAGAAGGAGCAGCTCACAGATATTAAATGACTCGTGTTCCATTCCCTGGCCACAAAGCCATTAGACAGGGGGTATTCATTAAGAGGACCTTTGGGAAGGCCACTTTTTAACTTCATTCTGTTGGCACCAAGCAGGATTCAGACTTTCCCTTAGAGCAGAGTCCGACTGCAAGGCTCACTCTCATTCTTGGAAGTGCCCCCAATGAAGAATGACTCAGCAATTAGGACCCCAAATGATTCCTCGCCTTCCTTAATAGACAGTATGTTATAAACAAGTAACGTTCATCAGGCAACATCTAGACAGTGAATTGAACAGCCTACAGAAAATCCGTGCAATCCACTCCAATATATCCTATATCCTCTGTGGCAGAGCTCTGACCTTGTCCCCGCGGGTCCTGCGCTTCTAGGCGGTATATGCTAGCCTCAGTGGCTCTCTGTGACCCTCCATGTAACCCTTCACTCTCTAGGGCCAGGGTTACAGTCTACTGAGCCCTTTTCATCATAAGCCAGCAAGGAGGTTGGTGAGAGAACTCCCACAGTCTCTGTTGTCCCTAGGGCTTGTTTTAGAACAGTTTTAGCCTCCTGTCCTGACAGGGGCCTGACTTCCCCTCCCAGGAGGTGTTCCTGTAGAGGTGGGTTGGNTAGAGCCCTGATCACCAAGGAACAGTCACTCAGTGGGTTCATCTACAGCTGTGTCTAATAAGAAGGCCATTTTACATGTTGTTATAATACATTTCTTCACTGCTCAAAATACTTCCTAAAAGTGGATCATTTTAGCCTTCCATCAATTCACCAAGAGGCATCAGAGATGCAGAGGCTAGCAGTCACCAAAAGAAGTTCTAGGGGACAATCCTGCCTCCATTGACAGCAAAGGGTGTTTTGTTATTGACTTTAATGGAGCCAGGGTTTCACCCCTAGAGTACCAAAGCAAAAATCACTCCAGGGCAGGACCAAGGTGCCATCTCACAGCTTTATGGGGGGAAGGGAAGCACATACCTGTAACTGATATTATAAGTCTTCACATGCACCCTGCCTTGTCCCCTCTAAAAATATCTATACAAAGATACATTCACTAGGACCTAAATTCCCCAGGGCAATTAGTGATATTGGCTGCCTCCATTTCTGGCTAATCCACCTGAAACATCTTCATAGAGGACTGGCTTTCAGAGGGGAGGTGCTCAAGACCCTATAAGGTCTCTCGGGTTGGTCCCCCAAAATCACCAATCACTTAGTTGGTCCAATAAAAGATAATACCTCACACACCTTGCCTCCCAAGTCACTTTTAGACATTTAGACCTGGATCATCCTGTTGTTCAAAGCTGAGTTATTGGTCTGTGACTAGTTCAGAGACTTCCCTTCCCTGAAGGCCTAGAGATTTCACGTTGGTCACTTACTGGTTCTGTGCAGAATAGAGACAGTGTCACTTCGAGCTCCATCCTTGTAATATGCCCAGATCGATATCTGGTATTCTGTGTTCTTTTTCAATCCTGGTAAGCTGGCAACAGCCAGGTTCCCAGCAACAGACAGCTGTAGCATGGAGGAGAAATTAATGTAAGTAGAGTTCCCAGGCAGCTGCAACTACCTGGTTGAGTATGGCATCTTAAAGTATCAAATGCTTTCATAACAAGAGGCACTGTTCTCTACCATGTCTTTTCTTACAAAAGGACTGATCACCTCAGATAGAATTATCTGCTCTTCGCATAAGGACACCCAGTATTTGCAGAGTTATAAAGAAATGATGGACTATCATCAGGACCTATGTTTCTGATGTCCTTGCAAAAGCCCAACTACAGTTAAGTTGTTGACCAGTAAACAGAAGGGGGGGTTAAGTAGAAGCTCTCCCAACTATCTCCTGACTCCAGTTACCAGCTTTGCGATGCTGCTTCTGGAACCTGCAGGATGCTTTGTGAAAAGTTGTGTGGCCATGCCTGAGGAATTAGAGGTCTTCAAAAACTCTACCCCATCCCCCCTCCAGCCCCTATTTTTACTTTAAATGAACATTGCACAATAGGAGCTCAAAATCTCTTGAGGTTTAAGCCCGTGGTGAGGAGAGAAGAGGAAGTAGTTTTGTTTACGGATATCTCTCATTCTCTCTCTCACACACACACAAACACACACCCGTCCTGAGGTACTGCGCACTGATGTAATTTCATTGAAGTCAATGGAGCAATGGTAATTCACACCAGCTGAGGATCTGACCCATCATTTTGCGTGTGGAGAAGATAGGCGGTACCTACATGCTGGCACAGGACTTTGGGGCCAAATCCTACCCTCATAGCTTTCATAAGTGTAGATGAACTAGGGCAAAATTTGGCCCTAGTTAGTGTTCTGTAGATGCCCAGGCAGTCTGGATATGCTGATGACAGTTAATAGTTACTTTAATACCAAGTCTTACGATGCTCACTCAAGAAGCTCCAGTTACTTTGCACATGTCTGCAGTCACTTCCTCACTCAGGACTACACTTTGTAGACCACGTTAGTATCCATGTAGCTGTTGGCAGGGCATGTAATATATACATGCCCAGCAGCCCTTAAACAGGCAACACACCGTCTGTGATGGAAGTGGGAACTGTCTGTAATATTTTTATGAACTACCTGTATGACTCTGTACCTACCACCCAGTGGGCGTAGAAAGGTTAAAATGCTGCACCGGGACAAAGCAGGAGACATGAGGTGATTCATCACGTAGCTTCCGGGAGGCTATGAATGGGTCATTAAGGACTGGTTGGAACCAACCTATATCAATGGAAGCTCCTAAAGAGACAATGGGAACCCCAAAGAGCTAACTACTGGCACTTATTAATGGGAGCTCCCGGCGGGCTGAACATGTGACCGCTGCATGACTTTGCAGCAGGTGGACAATGGGCGGAGGTGACAGGGGAAGGAAATGAGGATGGTCCCCACAGCAGCATGACTCATGGGAGCCCCGGCTTTCCCCAGTATGGACTATGTCTTAACCTTGCCTTATTTATGCTAACCTAAGCCCTTCCCTGATGCTGTATTTCAGCTGACTAATAAACGCTTCTCTGTTTTGAAAAGGTGCATGGAGTCACTGCAGATACTTGCTGAACTGCCCTGAACCCCGAAGGGAGTAAAAGTCTGAGCAGGAGTCTGCCACAATGGGCAGAGCTCACAATGAGAAACAGGAGGGCTGGAGCCCCAGGCGCAGCCTAGGAGGCATTGAGGCCCCATGGTCTATCCTTGGAGCAGAGTGTGACCCCTTGGAGGACTGGCACACTGAAGAGATCTTCCCACAGGACTGCTTAAAGGCCAGGGCATAGCATAGATCCTGTAAATCCAGGACACCACCTCATTTTCCCCAGGCCTATACTGTACCCTACCTCCTGGGAGCTCTCTTCTCCACTTGCATTCCATTTAATCTGATAAACCAGGACGTCAGAGGCAGCGGCTGCTTCCCATTGCAACTGGACATTGTTTCCTGAGAGCTCAGCCACCTTCAGGTCACTTGGTGGTGGAACCTTTACTGAAAGACACCAAGAAAACAAGTGTCAGGAGCTGGTTGTCCAGAGCCAAGGTACAGAGCAGATGGTCAGGGAGAAAAGTGTCCACCGGCAGCTGTCCCTCACTAGCCTGCCATTCGCTTCTTCAGACCCCAAATGAAAACAGGTCATCATGAGGGACCTGGATAAAATATTTGTAAACACTAATTACAGATGATTATTGTATTTGCGAGAGGACATGTGCAGTGCTGGCGCTGGGAGCGGGAAGATGCCGTGAGTGGCTTTCAAGGACAAAGAGGTTAGTATTATGCCATGTACTAAACTCCCAGAGAGGCAAGAGTGTCTTTTCGGGGGGGTCTTCCTTACTTTTATAATTTTGGATGAATTTGTTTAAACTTTAGCGCTTCTAAGAGTTCACAGGACTCCCAGCGGGAGCTTGGACGAGGCACGGTATAGACAAGCATACAATGCAGCAGACCCATCTCGGCATATAAATAATACAGCTGGACGCACACACACATCCTGCAAAGGTTTGTTTGAGTTTTGCCCTGATGGCTTTTACACCCCCTCCATTGGGTTCGCTCTCTGCGAATATTCTAACACATGCACGTTTTAAGCCTGAATGCACAGGTACCCACTCAGTTTGGTGTGCTCACTGCAGGAGAGGCAGCGAGGACATGTGGGAAGGGTTTTAACCAGGCTGCAAGTTTATTAGTCAAATTACATCCAAGGTTCCTGTCGAGGGACAGCTCAGTGCAGTCACTTGACAACCCCTTGATCCTTTGCCAATTCTTGGGGTGCTCCCACCATGGGGGTAGCCAGTCATCACACTAGGTGATTCCCTGCGAGCCTCCACCCACATCCCGCCCCCTTTCAGGGGTTGAAGCGAGAGAGGACTTTGACCTCCCAGCCAGCACTGCCGTAAAGTGCATTGGTGGGGTGGTCCCCCTGGTCTAGTGTCCTGTGTCCCTAGGGGGTTAGACATGATGCCCCCATCTCATAAGATGATGCTCTTGGGATCTGGAGCCTAAATCAGCAAGTTCCAGCACTGGGCCCCTGCCAGAAGTTGCAATAACTAAACGACTCTCCCATAGCTCCCAGCTGTGCCCTCTGGGAAGGGGAGAATTTCAGCCCTCCAGTTGCCCAAAACCCAACCCCTAGGTTTCACAGCGAAGAAGGCGAAAAAACCCACCAGCCTCAGCCACACCTGTGATATGGGAAAATATTCCTTCCCAGTCCCAAAGCTGTGGCTACCAAAGCCTGCAAGAACCCAGGAAAGGGGCAGAGGGGCTGACTGCTGGAATGTCAGAATGTCACCGTCTGTTTGCGGATGATTCACAAATGGGAAAGCAGGAGGAATTATCTGAATAACTTAATTCTTGCAAATGATTTACCCAGATCTAGCTGTGATCCATTGGGTACTGTATAATAAGAATTAAGGCAGGCTTCTGTGTGTCTGTTTTTCCCCTAAAATGGTGAGACTTATTCTGCATTTGAACTTTCCTTTACAAATATTTTCAATGGCCTTTTTCAATTTGCTGTCCCACTTTGGTGATTGGGAAACAGGGAGTCGCATCCACTTGAGGGAAGGAGTAGTAGACCAGCTAAAAGTTGTGGGGTGGAGAGGGATAGCTCTAGTGGTTTGCGCATTGGTCTGCTAAACCCAGGGTTGTGAGCTCAATCCTTGAGGGGGCCACTTAGGGATCTGGGGCAAAATCAGTACTTGGCCCTGCTAGTAAAAGCAGGGGGCTGGAGTCAATGACCTCTCAAGGTCCCTTCCAGTTCTCAGAGATAGGATATCTCCATTAATTTATTTATTTTAAGCTTCCAGGCTCTCACATACACAGCAAAAAAACCAGCATAAAGCAGCTAGTGATGGTGTGAGAACTGGAATCAGAAACAGGTGGAAAGTGCTGGAGGAGGCAGGTTAATGATTTAGGGAGGGACAAAATGAAATGTATATGGGAGGAACCAGGAAAGTGACTGAGGGAGAGACCCCCAGGTGGAGGGGGGGAATGGGATGGAGGGAAAGGGAACAGAGCATACAGAGGAAAAAAGGGTCAGAGAAAGGGAAAGACAAGAGTAATCAACTAAAGGAGATAGAAAATGATTGAAAGGCAGAGGGATAACATGAGAAAGAACTGTTTGGGATAGAAGAGGTGGGGACCAAAGGAGGGAGAAGACACACACCCTTTGAATGACAGAGTTATTTATTAATTCCGGTGTTATTATTTCCCCAGCAGAAAAGGGACAACTGTATTTATCTGCTTCACTTGCAGAGTTTTCCTATACAAATAAGGCGCCGCCCTCTATGGAACTTAATGCAGCTCTCAATGGTACAAACTGGGGGTGCCCCCTGGACCCTCTCCCACCATCAGGGAAGAGGAAGGAGGAAAAAGTGCTGCTGGGATCCTGTGCCAAATCTTTCTGGAGCTGTTACAAAGCTCTGCAGTGACCTGGAGGTCAAAGGCTCCATCCCATTAGCAGTCCCCTGACTGCCCTGACCACACTTAACAGAGCTCGGGAGACAGCAGAGTACTGCCTGCCCACCGCACAGAGCTGCACACAGTTCCTGCAGTGCTGGCGAGGCCCAGCGGGGTAATGAGCGGCCGGGAGTTGGACGCATACGTAAATGGAGGAGGACTCTGCTACTGCCAACAGGAGACTTCCAAGGGCTTGCCCATCGTAACAAACCAGCCTCAAGTACTGGCTCGCCTTTGCTAATGGAAAATTAATAGTTTCTGCTGATTACATAATCCTCAGGGGAGACTGACAGACACAAACACCATCGTTCTCCAGGTTTCTTCAAGAGCTTCAGCCAGTGCCTCTAACCAGTTCTCCTTGAGGGGCCATCCCAGAGGAGTTCATCCTGGATGACAGAGAGGTACGTCGACACTGGAGGTGTCATTTCCAGCTTGGGTAGACATACGAGTGCTCGCTCTCACCTACCAATGCTAAAAATAGACACGTACCCACGGCAGCACAAGGAGAGGGACGGGCTAGCTGCCCTGAGTACAATCCTGCCCAGGACCCTACGTATTCACATGGGTGGCTAGCTATTCCCACCACCCGTGGCTACACATCTATTTTTAACATGCTGGCTCAATCAAAACTAGCACCTGTACTTCTACCCCAGTCAGAAATTACACCTCCAGCTCCACAGTAAACGTAGCCTCAGACACAGGGACATATTCTGTTCCCAACTGCACCCACATAAACCCTAGAGTAACTCCACTGAATTCAACGGGCTTCAAAATACAGCTGGATGAAATTGTGTGTCTGAACCTTTTTTCAACAAAAGATGCAAATTGGGGGACACCAAAAACCTTTAACAAATCCCTCTCACTTTCACCAGATTGTTAATGTCAACCCCACCCCTCACAAAAATATTCTGAAAAAGCTGAAACATGTTTCAATATTTTCTAAATGTTTCAATTTTTCAGTTAAAACAGCTTTTTGTTCAGAAATTTCCTTCATTTTTATTTGAAAAAAAAAATCAAAAATGTTAAAAGTTTGAAATGTAAATCATAGAATATCAGGGTTGGAAGGGACCTCAGGAGGTCATCTAGTCCAACCCACTGCTCAAAGCAGGACTAATCCCCAGTTTTTACCCCAATTCCCTAAATGGCCCCCTCAAGGATGGAACTCACAACCCTGGGTTTAACAAACCAATGCTCAAACCACTGAGCTATCCCTACTGCCCAAAATGAAATGTTTTGTTTTGGGTTGAACAGAACATTTTTGCTTGACCCCAAATTATTTTTTCTCCCCTAACTTTTCTGTTATTCAAGCAGCGCTCACTTAGACTATCTTTCTAAATGAGCTGGTCTAGGTCAAATCCAAACCAGTGGGCTCGAAGCAGGAATTACAGGGTGAAATTCTGTGTCCTCTGCTATGCAGAAGGCCAGAAGAACTGGCCAGAATGGTCCCTTCTGTCTCCAAGTCATTGCATCTATAAATAAATGCAGGATTTGACCAACAGACTTTACTGAGGGCAAATGCTCCCAATGGAGGATCACAGTTAGGAGTTGTTTTCTCAAATCTATGTATCATTCAGATGGTTACTGTCCAACTTCCAATGGTTACAAAAGTTAATTTCAAGGCTACCAAGCATTTGGAAATTCCGGTAGCCTGGTAAAGATTTCCCAGCAAAATGAGTGACTGTTTAGAAGGACCCTATTAAAGCAATCTATTTAATGAGGGTTTTGAATCTCAGTAAGAACCAGGTTCAGTGCCAATGAGACTTTTGGCCACATTGGGCTGAATTTTGGCCAAGTTTGGGAGGAAAAAACCTGCCCTGACATGGGCAGAGAGAGACTCTGAGGAGGGATTTAAGTCTTCAGGTAGAAACCTGGCAGAACTCAACAAGTTTCAGCCTCGATTTGCTCTGAGGTCTAAGATTTGTTGGAACCAGAAAACACCACCGGTGAACATCCCAGAACTTTGGCGTCTGGGTCCAGATCTAAACTTTTGGCTGGCTGGCAGCTAGGCACCAAACTTTATAATGGACCTTGAACCAAATACCTATTGACCCTCATACTCTGCCTCTGCCCTACTTACATGTGGTAACATTGCCTGTAAGCGGAAAGGATTCGCCTTCATTATAAACAGAGCTGACATTAATGAAGTACTGGGTGAGAGAGGACAGAGGTCTCAGCACAATGGATGATGCACTGCTGGGAACTTCAACCTGCAGTGAAACAGAAACACCAGGGTCAGGATTGTAGCACGGAGCCAGGGCAAAGAGGGACTTGGAATTCGGGATAGTTGCCCCAAAACCCTCCCGTTTCGAGGCACCATCATTGTTAAAACGCTGCAGGCATGTGAGCAGCCTCTGTCAGGAGACAGCAGAGTTATCGACAGCACACGGTGATGGTGCTTCTTATGCAAAAGGAAAGATGGGGAGGGTTTTATTAGAGCCACACCTAGGATGCGTGACTCCATATGAAGGGTTTGGACCATGTGAGGAAATTCAGAAGGGCCCATGGAAGCGCGTGCCCGTATGTTCCCGCTGTGCTAAAAGGATAGATAGGATAGCACTACGGCTGGGGCAGGGCTGTTTCCCTATTACCCTGTCTTCTGGCAATGCAGGGGTCACACCCTTGGACAGGTATAAACCAACTGACGAATCAAGTCCGGCAGGGCTACGTTCCATTCTCGGTTACACAAATGTACACCCGGAGTAACTCCGCAGCCGAGTCATTGGTGTGACCACCGCATTCGCACTCTGCCGCCGTTCTCCCGGTTTTAGCACATTCCCGTGTCCCCTAAGCAAGGACTTGCCTCCCCGGCATTGCTCCCTCTGCTTGAGTTGTAGGTCACACGGTGAGCTCTCACAGCACGCGAAGCCGCAGCCCAGCTGACCTTGACAGACCCATGGCTGACCTCAGAGAAACTCAGGTGTCTAGGAGGGCTCAGTGCCACTGCAACAATAATTAGCAAAAGGATGTGGTGAAGATTTTTAAGGCTATACTTGTAAAGTCACCGGTTGCCTCCTGCTGCTACCTGCCTCTTAACTACTGGACTTTTCCCACTGCGAGATGAAAGAGTTTCTGATTTCATTGTTACACAGGTCTATATGATGCCCTGGGAGAATGACTGGTTTATGGGTAGAGAAAGGGTCAAATCAACCCACCTACTCCCCAAAGAGCTCAAAACTCTCAGGAGCTTTCAGTCTAGATCCTGATCCTAATTTTGTCCCTGGTCCTATTCCTACAGTGGGTCAAACCTTCTGGGATAGGTGCTCAGATGCTATGGCGGTGGGTGCGGTATGAGAACCCAGGTGGATAAAGATATAGACGCAGATAGCTAACTTCAGTTCTGAACAGTTTGGGAGCAGTTTGGATCCAGATCTGACTTCCCCATTCTGAATTTCAAGGAGATTCAGTCACAGTTTGCCTGGACAGAACCACTCACTTTCACAGCCCCGTATCCCAGACTGGAGTTGTTCATGAGAAAGCTTATCATACAACTAGAGGTAGCTTCAGAGAACCACCAACATTTAGCATTAGCCAGGGAAGAGGGAGCCTGTTTACAAGCTATGTGAAAAATACGCGAAGCATCTCAGTTAATAAGTCTCTCTTGCCAATTGTGCACCATTCATTAAACCACTTATGCTCCTGCCTCAGGGTCAGCTGAGGCAGAGAAGGAAGTAAAACTTACAGGTGGTTTCCTGGATGCTGGCTGGATCACTCGCCTCTTCCCCGTACATGGCATACACCGCTACGGAGTACTCAGTGCTGGGAGACAGCCCATCCAGCAGAACCTCAGGATGTTCCACTTTCACCTACCAAGGATAAAGAGTGACGCTCAGAGAGGTATTCTGGGGTGAGGCTCTGCCATGGTTGGCTCCCCGTAGCATCCTCTAACAAACCAAGAGCAAAGTAGGGCTGCAGAGACAGGAGTCTAAGGCCACAGCTTGGCTGTCTCTTTGGGTACGTCTACACTTCAAGCTGGGGGTGTGATTCCCAGCTCAAGAAGACAAATTTGCACTGGCTGTCCTTGACCTAGCTGCTTTACGTACATATTCACAGGGGTAGGGCAGATTTGTACTCAAGATGGCTAACATGCCACGGCTTTCCTCTGCCCGTGTTACCATGGCTACACTATTTGTAGCATGCTAGCTCAATGAAAGCTGGAGTGAGTAGGTCTTCTCCAGCTCAGAGTGATACACCCAGCTCCGGCTGTAAGACAGATCATTAAATAGTACTTGTAACACTCTTCACCAGCCACGTAGCTGTGTCGTGGTCAATGCTTCTCCACCACCCAACTCAACAGACATCATGCACAGTGTATGCAAACTCTACAGCTGGCTGGGAATTTTTCACCGGACTATTTTTTCCACCCAAAAAATACCAATTTGTTAAAACCAAAACAGTTCGCAAAAAAAGGTTGGTTTCGACTAGTTTTCCAACTTAAAAAAAAAAGTTGAAATATCCTATTCTGATATTTTTTAAACAAAAAAACCCTTCAGTTTCTTGGTTCAAAGTGACTCATTTCAAATTTAACTTAATTTATACTTAAAAAATGATTAACAAAGAGAAAAGGGTCAAAATCAAATCAAGATGTTTTGATTGGTTTCCAAAAAATGTTCTCAAAAAGAGGCTGGCTAGCCAGTCTTGGATGGTTGAGGCGCAACAAATCCTGCATCCTGGCAGGGGGGTAGACTAGATGACCCTTTTGGTCCCTTCTAACCCCTATGGTTGAGACAAACTGGATTTTTTTTTCCAGTCTGTCGGGTTGCAAAAATTAGATTTTGACTTTTTGTCCCAATTTGGGATGGGAAACATTTTTGAAATCTCAAAAGTACTTGTGGAATGGTAAAACCATTTTCTGCCCAGCCCTACTATACATCACGCCTCCCCCCCATTCACCACACTCTGCCCTTGCTTCTGGGTGTACAATTCTGCTAAATAGAAATGAATGCCAATCCAGCTTGCTTAGGTTAGGGGTGGTAGAACTACAGTGGGGAAAGCAATGATTATTTTTCCTGAGAAATACTTAATTGAAAATAAAAATTAGTTTTCATTTTCATTAAAGCTATTCAGGTTTTCCTCCAAAGGCCAAAAAAAGCAGTTTACTGAAAATGGGTTTGGGGTTTTTTTGACAAAAACCTAAGATATTTTAGGCAAAAATTTCAATTTTTAATGATTTTTTAAAAAACAAAAAGGATATTGAAAAAAATAAATAGATAGACATTTTTCGGTCAGCTCTAAATAGAACTTAGTAGCCCAGATTGCATGCAGGGACAATACACACTGCAGTAAAAAAATACAAATTAAAAATAAAAATCTGATCCTTTGTGAGCATGGAGAAGGTATCATAACAGACAGATCACCATCTCTTTCATTCACAGATATTCAGCACAGAAAAACATCACAGCACAAAGATTAGGGGAAGAGATGGATTCTCACAGGATCCAGTTGTTCAAATGAACTGTCTCTAAGATTCCATGGGAGAACGCAAAGTTCTCAGCCTGCCAAGGCCCAAGGTCCCATTGGGGAAGAATGACTGAAGACAGGACTCAACAAACGACGGCAAAGAAGAGAGTTCTCACAGTTTCATCATTCTACATTTGTGATGTAAAATGCTTTACACTAGAGATGGCAGGGATGTGCAGAGTGGTTATGAATTTGCGTCTATGCAAAGAACATGATATCCCATTTCCTGAGAGAGACTTGAAGAGCTACGTTTTCAGAAGAAGAAAAAAACCCCACCAAAAAAACCCCAAACAAACCCACAAAACAAACCTTTTCCTTGGCTTTCCCATTTTTATACTTGTTCATTACAGCAGGACTGGCACCATCTACTGCTTCCAGAGCAGAACTGCACCCACTTAACATGTGCAGGACAGCTTGTTTTACAATGCCGCTTATTGCAAACCTCAATACCTGCCTCGTAATCTGAGAAACATTCTAGGAGGTTTTAATGGAAAGACTAGAATTTGATGGGGTGGGAAGCATTTGCTGGACACACCAAGTTAATTAACTCCTTCGTGTGTGGCCCATAGCTTTAATGCTTTAATTTCTGTGCGAGGCAGGTGGGATAATTGTGGGACTGCCCAGGAACATATATATAAAAAAAGGTACCCCTGTTCCTGATACCTCTTTGGTATCATCCCAATATCAAATCTTAAAGATACCATTTCTATACTGAAATACTGAGAGCAAAAGTGCAGTAGAAGCCCGAACTACTGAATCTTCAGAGCAACCCTGAGTTGCAAGCGTTACTATCCCCATTTTATTAGGTAGGGAAACCAAGGCACAGCAGTTACACAACTTGCTCAAGGCCACCCAGAGAATAAGTGGCAGAGCCTTGGAAGGCCTGGCTTCCAGCCTCAAGCTCCACTGACTAGACCACGCTTCTTCTCAACACCGAGCAAGGAAGCCATAGATTTTTTTTGACAAGATATCAGGCTCCAAGCGCATCATTTTGTATATGTTTGAGATCGCTCATTAAAAATACGTGTTGGATTAGATGAGCTGAGAGCTCCTTTTCTCCTCATTTCTACTGTATGATATTATTTAAGGTTTATACAAAGCCATAAGAGTGAGTCATATTTAAGTAAATAAAAACTAACCTGCCAAATCTACATT
The DNA here is from genome assembly GCF_013100865.1 of Trachemys scripta elegans. Taxonomy (NCBI): domain Eukaryota; kingdom Metazoa; phylum Chordata; order Testudines; family Emydidae; genus Trachemys; species Trachemys scripta. The sequence continues at coordinate 5,931,471 of NC_048309.1, forward strand.
TGTTTCATTTTTATATAGCAAGTGGATAGGGCACTGGACTGGGACTTAAGAGACCTGGGCTCAACTCCTCAGTCTGCCACTGGCCTGCTAGGTGACCTTGAGCAAGTCTTTTTCCCTCAGTTTTCCCCATCTGTAAAATGGAGATAATAATCCTGATCTCCTTTGTAAGCCACTTTGAGATCTACTGATGAAAAGTGCTGTATAAAAGCCACGGATTGTTATGTCTAAATATGGGCTCACTCCACAAAAGTTTGGATCCTGATCCAAACTTTCTTGAATTCCATGTTTAGACCCAGGGCTTCCACTCAGACCTTTATAATAATAGCGGGTAGCCAGGAAGTTTGCAGATCTGAACCTTCCCAAAGCCTGCATTGATTCAGATCCACTTTGACTTACAAGAGATTTAAATGAAAGTCAGTTGAGTAATTCTCATGCAGACCTGGGATTTAAGTTTGGGCCCCGTATGTCTGACTATATCCAGTGCGGCAAAAGGAATAATTATAACTATCTTTAGCTATACCTCTTTGGTGTCATCCTCCGCTCCATTGGGGGCTGCTGAACAGAGCACCAGGTACTGAGTAGCTCCACTTGCCGGCTGCCAGCTCAGTCTTAGATGGTTATGGCTCACTTCAGACGCTCTCAGAGAAAGGGGTGGTGACAAAGCTACTCAGATGAAGGAAAACGTAACAAAAAGATTCACAAGGCAGTGGATCATTTCTATCCTTAACCCCTCCAGTCACCCGCACACACACACAGATTCAAGGTTATCGAAACTGTACATCAGAACAAAACAGTTCGGTTAAAGCTATTTTAGGAGATGTGTATATGATGCTTCTATAACAGAGAATCATCAGAATCCGGTCAGAAGGTCTTACTGGCTGTTCCTGTTGGCGGGCAATATCTTTGACATGTGGAACAAAGACATCCACAAGGGGGGAGGGATAGCTCAGTGGTTTGAGCATTGGCCTGCTAAACCCAGGGTTATGAGTTCAATCCTTGAGGGGGCCACTTAGGGATCTAGGACAAAAAAAAAATCAAAAACGTATCACTCCCATCACAATCATTCCTTGTCACGTGGTCATTTAACCCCAAACTTTCCTTCAAGATAGATATTGTTTGGCAAATATTAGCAATAAAAAAAACAACGTGCAGAGAAGGTACGAAGACTTGGGAACCTTTGAACAAATTTGACAGCAGTTAGGCAGCTGAGACGACTACCTATCATACCAACCAATCTTGTCTGATTGTTTCCTGGTGCTCCCCTATCTGTATCTACCTCTTGGCTCTTGCCTGACACTTAGCGTGTAAGATCTTGGGGCCAAGTAAGAGTGTGAACACACTACCTAGCACAATGGGGTCCTGGTCTCCTAGACACTTCCACAATACAAATTAATTACCATTTGGAAGAGAGGGGAAAAATCAGAAGCAACGGGATCAAAAGCCTTTCTAGAAATTGACATAGTCCCAGCAGGGCAATTTAAAGGCACAGCTTGCTCTCTAATAGCAGTACCTGTAAAACATCTACCTCGTGAGGCTTGTCTCTGCCTTTGCAGGTTTCAGCAGCCGACCCAGAGTTCTTCCCCCTGGCTCACACCAATCAGCCCCAGTCAGTCTCAGTGTTTAACGGCATGAATGCATTTGCAAGATCTATTTTTACATTGGCTCTTTCTTGACCCTTCGGGGGATGTTATGGGGAAAATCCGAGCACAAAAATCTCCCTCTTTCAATTATTGCATCACAAGGGAACAGCAAGGATCTCCAACATTTTAAAAGAGCAGCAGCAGTGGGTGAACAAGCCAAAAAAAAAATCCTTAAGGGAAGCATGTGTAGGAGGGTATATGAGCAGGTGTACCACGCTTCCAGGCACAAAACTCCTGGGAGGGGATGTCATTCCATTAGCATCTTCTAATTCAATCCTGAGAATGTGATCCAGGAATGGCTGAGTACATGTACAGAGCTTAATTATAAAAACACCACAATCACAACAAAAAGCTCGAGGCTGAGTCCAGTCTATCTGGGTAACATTGTTTCTTCCTGCCAGAATACTAAATAGCTCATTTTCTCCCCTGAAGAACGTTCATTTTGTTTACAGTCAAACGTTATCTCCAGAAGTCCTGATTTACCTCAGTCATGCAAAAACACTTACTGAAGTCAAAGGGGATTTTGCCTGAAGCATCAAGATTCCCACACACACTTTTTTTAAAAAATAGGGCATCACCTATATCCATAGCTTGCTTAAAGAGATTCCTTAGACATACCCTATACATGGGGCAACCACTCGGGAGGTGGGGAAGTGCTGAGGCGATGAGGAAATCAGCACAGAGAGAACTGGGCCTAAGGAAGGGAGTGAAAGATGCTTGGGACATGGGAAGAGAGAAGCTGTACAAAGCAGAGAGGGATGCAATGAAGGCTAGACTAGTGCTCTCTACTCATGACCTACATGTCCAAGTGATGCCCCTCAGCCCATCTCCAACGGCATTTTCATAAATAGGAAACACTGAAACCAGGTATTCGGTGTGCGAGGTCAAATTGACAAGCTGGGTGGAGGAGGCAGATCCATCTAAAACTACCTGAAAAACACAGAGAAAGGCTGTAAGAAGTTGTGGCATCAGGAGTTGTGTAGCAGAGGAAGCAATCAAACAAACTAGCACCAGCCACAACTATACCTAGTGACCGTGCTGTGCCTTGAACACGAAGGCTGAAAGCCCTTGTAACTTCATACTAGCTAGCGTCACTCTAGACGCCTTCCTGCCTGCCCCCAATAAAGGAATAAGAGGCCTTCAATCAATAAAGCTTTTTCGTTTATTTTTCTGATCCCCAGCATCCACCATGAGTCACTGGTTCATGCTCAGTGTGACGTGGGAGCATCTCTGCTGGTGACATCACTGCCCCATGCTGCAGACAGGAACCAGCTCTGTTAATTAGGTTAGTTGCACCAACCCTCTTGTAGCTGGGGAGAGGGGGGAAATAAACTCTACTGAGATAGCAATGGCAGCATGCCAGGAAAGGAGAATTTAAGCAAATATAGACTGAAGAGTGGGGATGGCAGCTGAGAGATTCGGAATCTATTTCCCTAGTCGACTTTGCAACCACAGCAAATCATAGTAACAGTAGGAACATGCCAAAGAGTGTGGCAGCCATGCAAGGAATCACAAACCGGGGCTGTCTGCTCCGATGAAAGCCTATGGGTGGAGGCATATATTTACTGAGCCGAAGGCTTCCCAACCCCACTCAAGTCAATGGGGTTATACAATTGTAACGGAGGAAGAACTACCAAGAGCAAGGCCCTGAAAGTTTCAGCCAGGGCACCTTATTATTACTTCTATGTTTCCAACAGTATGCAAGATACTTTACAGATAAGAATGAAGGGAAGGTCCCTGCCCTGAAGAGCTTAGACAGCCTATAAATGAGGTGATGAGGATAGGGCAAGGGAAAGAGAAAAGAAAAGACAACAAGAGACAAAATCAGCATAAGCATGACCCAAAAGTAAAGTTCTTGCCATTTCCATGTAACGTGCTGAAAAGGTTGACACACACATCAGATTAAAAACCAACACACATTAGGCATGCAACTCCCATTGACTCCAATGAGAGTCGGGTGCCTGACTGCTCTTTGTGTCCCTGAAAAGTCTACTCAAGTCTAGTCCAAGTCTGCTCTAGTTTCCTGCCGCCACACACATCCAAATACAGGATCTCCTACCTCTTTGGGGGTTCCTCCACTGGATGGGTAATATACAATCCTATATTTCTTTGGTGGTCTCAGCGGAGGAGTCCAGGAAAGGTGCATGCTTCTGGAGGTCACCTCTGATATCATAAGGTTGGTGGGACTCAGATGGGGACCAGTGTTGGCTGAGACAGCTTTCACAGGACTGCCTATGAGTTCAAAAAACTGTGATACCTTCTTATATTATCTTAACATGCCAAATGCACTTTCTACTTCTTTTTATCAAGTTACAGCCTTCTTCCCTAAACAGTAAGGAAGCATTCCAGCCTACCATGAACATTTAAAAGTTGGTCCAAGGGGAAATATAAAAATCTCATTGAGAACAAACTGTGTATTTTGTTGGAGGCTGAGAATATATTTTACATTTGAATTTGAGTCACTGCTATCAATTCAACAGCATTTGCCAGTTCCAAATATCAGGGGTTGTGTAGCAGAGGAAGCAATCAAACAAACCAGCACCAGCCACAACTATACCTACTGACCGTGTTGTGCCTTGAACACGAAGGCTGAAAGCCCTTGTAACCTCATACTAGCTAGCGTCACTCAAGACGCCTTCCTGCCTGCCCCCAATAAAGGAATAAGAGGCCTTCAATACATAAAGCTTTTTAGTTTATTTTTCTGATCCGAAGAAGTGAGGTTTTTACCCATGAAAGCTTATGCCCAAATTAATCTGTTAGTCTTTAAGGTGCCACCAGACTCCTTGTTGTTTTTGCCAGTTCCAAAGACAGTCAAATTGAACCAGAAAAGGTCTGTTTGTTTGTTTGTTTTTTAAAAAACAGCCCATTTTCTCTGGGCTATCGCATGCCTGAGAAAAACTGGTCTAATTACATCGGACCAGATACAGACTAAAAGGGAAAGAGTCCATTTATTTTGCCAAATTCCAAACCCACTTGAATAAAGGAGCATTTGAAAGTTGAACTCTCCCATTCTATTTTAGGAAAATCTGCAGAAAAAATAAGCAGAGATTAAAAATTGAAAGGGGGGGGGGGGAAAACCTACACACGGATATGGTATTGGTACTGGGCACTCAGCCTAACATTGGGTTGGGGGTGTAGAGGGGGGAGTCCTTCAGTCTAGTTCTAGCATCTCTTTAGCTAGAAAAACCACACTTATTTGTATTTTGCTGGCCCTTGAGGGCATATGGCTTGAACTACAGGTGGCAAAAGGCTTATACTCAATAATTTTGCAATCTCTCTCCCCACCCAACAAAAGCCCACAGTGCTCACAAATTAATCCTTTGCTTGGGACATCTCACTGATGAGCCCAACAGGCAGTGATGCAGTTGCACAGGGTACGTTTGGGAGAGATCCAGGTTGAGAATGCATTTGTTGTTTACGGGCATTGAAGTGGATACATTGGACAGGTAAGTCCCCCTCTTCCCTACACCGGTGTATTCACCTACTGTTATTTATGTACAGGACCATCCATTACATACTTTCCAACTGCCTTCCCCGCCCCCAAAAGTCTCTGCCCAAGCTGCTCACAATCTAAGGATGGAGGGTAGGGGAAGGGGAACCACACACATTTATACATACATCAGCTCATTGTAGGCAGCCTGGCAGAAGCGGGTCTTCGAGAGGGACTTCAGCATGGAGAGGGTAGGGGCCTTGCAGACGAACCAAGGGAGGCTGTACCATGCATAGGGGATCGTATGGAAGATGGTGACCGTGTGAGAGGTTGGCAAACAGGTGGGCAAGGCGAGGAGCACTGGCAGAGCAGTGGAGACAGCTGAAAGAGAGGATACGCAGGGAAGGGTAGAGGTAGACAGAGCTCTGGAGGTGGTGACAATAAGCTGACAGCAGGTGGGGAGCAAATGGAAGGATTTGAAGAGGGGATAAAATGGGCGGGTGAGGAAGGGGAGCATAGCGGGTGCGTTTGGCATGGACTGCAGGGGGAGATGGGGAAGCCAGGCTAGCTGGGAGGACTGAACAGAGACTGCAGGCTTTAACTCACCTGAGTTTTCACTCTTGCGCTTTTCTTTGATCCTGGTGCACAAGACCCGGGTGAGCCTGCTGACCAGCGAGCTGAGCAGGGGGAAATCCAGCACGTTATACACGGTGAGCTCCAGGGGCTCTGACGCCACCTGTCTCAGCTCTGCCTCATCTGCATTTTTCACCCCTAAAAAGAGAGAGAGCAAAGAGCCAGTCAGCTAAGAAAACTCCCAGGAGATGAACAAGACTCAGGGCCAGAAAAAGGTCTTCCCCCTATTTAATGTCCCTGTGCAAGAGCCAAGCACAACTTCAGTCTCTTGGCTAAAAATGCCTCCTAGCCTGCCCCATGGGGTGGTGCTACTCTGCAGTGCCCTGGAGTCTTGCCTGTAGCTATAAGCACAATCTGGCCTTTAAGGAGCATGTCTGGATTGTGTTTAAACACAGTGGAGTCAGCGGGTCTTTTGTGGTCCAGAGCAACACTTGCGAATCCTCCTAATAGTTCCCCTCTACCCTGTTACTGCAGGCCTGGCTACCACAGAGGCTGAAAATACTCCACTAGAAGACAAATCAGAACATATGTAGAAATCAATGAATGAATGAATAACACTTTGATATTTACGAGGTGCCAGCTTCCCCCACAGAGAATCTGCTGTTCACTAGCACATAAAGCTCCATCACAAATCCTTGTTATTCTTTCCACAAATCCAGCCCTGCATATCATCTGTGCACAAAGGGTCTGAATCTCCATTGCTCTGCATCTGGTGTAGTCGCTCACCAATAGGTAAAGCAGGTCCCAATTTGGATAGTGTTTTACTTCTTCTCACTTGCTTTTCACGGATATAAATGCCTATACGAGGTGCAGAATCAGGCCCAATGCCTTATGCCTGTAGAATGCCATGCCTTACCCTTGCACATTAGAGATGTAGAGGGAGATCCCGGTGAAAATCAGTGAAATTCCAGTGAAGTCAATGAAGCTACGCCATCTACATCAGATGGGGATCTGGCCATTAGCATGCAATCCTCTGGGAAGATGTTTCTCTTGAGATTTTCTTTGTGTAACAGGCAAGAAGTAACCAGCACCAAAAGGTATCTTGTATTTAACAAATACGCTCATCTTTCCCAGCTTGACGTGGGATTAGAAATGGATCCAAACCAAAACCTTGGATTAAAGCGTCCCCTGACTTTGGGAAAGAGCCAGCTTTGGCGGTCGTGGCTTGGGCCCATCTCGAGTTGGGATCTACCTCCATAATTTCTTGCCATATTATTCCTGGGCCAGGTAGTGTTTCCTTGTCTAGCCCAGGACTGTGTTTTGGTTCTGCATTTGTAAAGCTCCTAGCATAGCGGGATCCTACTCCATGACTACAGGTCCTAGGCACTACAGGAATAATTATCTGGGCAGGTGATGTAAATCACTTTCCTCTTTAGAGACTGTAACTCAAGTTCTGACTGTCTAGAGTCAAACTACACAAACACTGAAAACATTCCTAAGCAAAACAACAAGGGGGAGTGTCAAAGCAGACAATACATCCAAATGTACAGGTTTTAAAGTATTATGCTGTAGACTCTATTACAGTCAATGTCTTCATTCAGTATATTAAGTAAAGTACATTGCAAAAGATATAGCCGTACAGTGGTATTCAATGAATTCTCTATGGTGTACTCACCATAAACCACTTCTAGTACGGGAGGGGGGGTAATATTTTATTGTTTAATTTTATTCTTCTTGCATTAACCTTTACTAGATAAATTCAGTTATAATTGACAGCTTCTCTCCCAGTCATTTTATGCCTCCTTATTGCTGCCAGATGGCAAAGAGCAGATAAGACTATTAGAAATACAGAGTGTTAATCAAATGAATGTAATTGGAGGCAGATTGCCAGATACAATAGGTTGGGAATTTAACCAAATGGTTCTCTTTGGAAATGGCCAATTCATCTAAACCAAAACTGTTCGCAGGACAGGATCAGTTCAGCAAATTTTCAACTCAACTTTTTTTGGGGGGGGGCGGGGGAGGAGGGGAAAGTTTTGAAATTGTCGAAACATTTTGTTTGGATATCCTCAAAAAGAAAAATTCTAATTTTCCACTTTGAAGCAATTTTGTTTTAAAATGTAAGCTAATTTTAATAATTTAAAATGTTTCTATCAACCTGAAACCAAAATTCATGAAAATTTGAGATTGACTTTTTTGTCCCAATTCCGAGTGGGAACATTTTTTGACATCTCAAAATGTTTTGCAGGACAGGAAAACCATTTCATGTCCAGCTCTAATAGGTTTGTTTAATTCCATTTTGAGGTAAACAGTTTAGTAATCATTGGTCTCCCATTATACAAATCTGAGGCTGTTAGAGATTTTGATGTGTAGGTGGTGAGAAAACTTTTAATTAAAACTAAACTAGTTTTTAAAAACAAAAACACAACATCCCACCATTGGCCACTCCTTGAAGATTCTATCTATCTGTCATGTCTGAATGATGCATTAATGGCCCATCTGATCATGGTAAAATAATAACCAACCAACAGGGCAAACTTTATGGGTAAGATTTTCTAAAGCACTCAGTGTTGGGCTAAAACTGCTTTGATTAAAGTCCAATAGCGTTTACCATTGATTTCAAAGGGAACAGAGTTAGGCCAACCCCACCTGGTGTTATTAAAAGCTGTAATCTTACCAATGGCAAATATCTCTATGCCCATATTTTTCAAGGTCTGGGCAGATTGGTTGGCATCATCCTGTGATTTTCCATCAGTCAAGAGGATCACCAGCTTGACTGCGTCCGACCTGGCGCCAGCTTCAGGTTTCAGATTTTGTTCTAGGACATGGGACAAAGCGAGGCCTTGGGAAGAAAGAAGAATGGAATTAGATCCTTGAAAACAAGATTGCAGAGATGCACATGCCTTGGGGAAGTACAAACACCTTTCTCAGCTCCTTAGTCAAAACTGGGTATACCAATTCTGCATGAGGGATACAAACACAGCTCCTGTGCTGTGGGGATGATCTCCTGCATTGCAATCTGAAAGAGACTGTTGTAAAAAAGGTCTTTTAAAGAAGGTTACAATGACTTGCTTTATAAATAAACCTTCGGCGGGTAATGGGTTAGAACTGACATTTCTGGCATGCCAAAGTTTTTCCTCACTTCGTTGCAGACCTAAATGCTGTTCTGCGACTGTGGGGTTGCTCACAGGCGGGCGATGTTAGTTGCTTTGTTTCAAGGGATTGCTGAAGTTTCAGTTTCAAGTAGAACTCCACACACATGTACAGAATGGTGGAGATTTTGCAAACAAATAAGAGAACAAAGGTGAGGCAAACTGTGGGCAGATAAACCTTGACAGTGTCCCTTTAAAAAAAATGCATGTGCAAACTATGTGCCTGATTTACATGCATGTTTATTCCATTTTTGCTCACAATCAAAGTAGTTGCGTATGGAAACTAAGCTTGACGTTCCACACAGATATTTGATAAAATCAGACCGCAGCGTAAACAATCCAAAACCAAACCACACTGAACTTTACCAAGTCACTTATGGACCTCTTACCTGATCATAGAATCATAGAATATTAGAGTTGGAAGGGACCTCAAGAGGTCATCTAGTCCAACCCCCTGCTCAAAGCAGGACCAATTCCCAGCTAAATCATCCCAGCCAGGGCTTTGTCAAGTCGGGCCTTAAAAACCTCCAAGGAAGGAGACTCCACCACTTCCCTAGGTAACGCATTCCAGTGTTTCACCACCCTCCTAGTGAAAAAGTTTTTCCTGATATCCAACCTGGACCTCCCCCACTGCAACTTGAGACCATTGCTCCTTGTTCTGTCATCTGCCACCACTGAGAACAGCCGAGCTCCATCTTCTTTGGAACCCCCCTTCAGGTAGTTGAAGGCTGCTATCAAATCCCCCCTCATTCTTCTCTTCTGGAGACTAAACAATCCCAGTTCCCTCAGCCTCTCCTCATAAGTCATGTGCTCCAGACCCCTAATCATTTTTGTTGCCCTCCGCTAGACTCTTTCCAATTTTTCCACATCCTTCTTGTAGTGTGGGGCCCAAAACTGGACACAGTATTCCAGATGAGGCCTCACCAATGTCGAATAAAGGGGAACGATCACGTTCCTCGATCTGCTGGCAATGCCCCTACTTATACAGCCCAAAATGCCGTTAGCCTTCTTGGGAACAAGAGCACGCTGTTGACTCATATCCAGCTTCTCGTCCACTGTGACCCCTAGGTCCTTTTCTGCAGAACTGCTACCTAGCCATTCGGTCCCTAGTCTGTAGCAGTGCATGGGATTCTTCCGTCCTAAGTGCAGGACTCTGCACTTGTCCTTGTTGAACCTCATCAGGTTTTTTTCTGCCCAATCCTCTAATTTGTCTAGGTCCCTCTGTATCCGATCCCTACCCTCTAGTGTATCTACCACGCCTCCTAGTTTAGTGTCATCTGCAAACTTGCTGAGAGTGCAGTCCACACCATCAGGAATATAATGAAACACTAATATCCTAAGCAAAGCCAACAATGCACTAGGTGTTTTCCAAACATAAATGAAAGCAAATTTCCTGCCTTGAAGATCATACAAGATACAGCCCCAATTTAGCAAAAGCACGTAAGCATGCACTTAGCTCTCACTGTTTCAAGTGCGGCAGTGCTCTGCTGAATCGGGGCCTAAAAGACAGACAGACAAAGCTTAGGGAAAAGGGATAAAATATAAGCCAAGTGGTCAAGATGGTGACATGTTTCAATCACGTAATGAATTTGGGTGAATATATAGATTTCCCCCAAATTTAACCATAATCAACCAGACCGTTTCTTGTAATCTTTACAGTAAGAAAATGATTTTCCCTTTGCGAAGTTCATTCTTCATCCTGCTCTTAAGCCCTACCAGATCCTGTACAGGAGTCCAAGGTTCCCAGATTATCTCTGGACTTCATCTCCCTGGACCCACGGAGGCTGAGAGTGCTATAGAGATGACTGCACCTGTCTCCCAAGGGAGTACTGCTGAGGCTGCATGTTGGATTTGGGGAGACTGAAGGGGGGAGCTGCTCCCTCCTCCCCAACTTCAGATGCTCAGATAGTTCCCAGTACAGTAGCGGTGGCTGCTCTGGTGGTGGCGTCAGCCCGGCCTTAGGACGTCCATATTCAATTATTATTTCCTGTAGTGATGCAGTCAAAGAAGTAACAATCGTGCCTTTCCTTTTGCTGGGGCATTGGTGCTATCATAGTGTGTGTGGGGGGGAGGGTGCACTTGCACATGCGAGAGACGCAAAGGCACCTTCTCCTTCATTACCAAAAGCTTAGGTCAGAGATATCTGCACCATGTACAGCGACTGCACTGTATTCTAGTAAGTAACGCTGCTTTGGTCCTGTATCCAATTCAGACACATCCGGCCAGAATATCCCTCCCTTAATGTGGAGGATGCTAAGCTCTTGGCTAATGATCATAGAGAGGTTCTACATGCAGCCCAGCCAGAGACAGAGAGTGGGGGAGCTGAAGATAAAGCTTGTGTTACCTGTGAAAGTGTTGCCGCCTTTATATCGCAGGTTCCTCACCGCCTCTAACACCTCGTCCCTTGTGACATAGGTGTTCAGGTTCCACTCTGTCCGTGGATCGCTGCTGTACTGGGACAAACCTGGGGAAGGCAAGAGCAGTCAACAGAGTGCAACCAAGGGGTCAAGCAGCAAGATGAAAGCTGCTTTTTCCCAGGATTGTCATAGACAGGCAGTGTTGGCTACCGGATAGTGCGCCAAACAGATCTGGGATCTACTTCCAGTTCCACCGCTGGCCTTCTGTGGGCAAAGTCACCTCTCTACGACAATTTCTCTACCTCTGAAAGGGGGATAATGGTTCTTAACTCCCCTGCAATGCGTTTTGAGATCTGAAGCGCTATGTAAGAGCTAGGTATTATTGTCATTAAGGCAGTTGCCAGGTTCCTATTCCATCCCACAGTTCCCTTCTGCTCTTCCCTTTCACCTCCCACTCCGTACCTGCGTCACCTTTCTCCCTTTAGTTACACCGGCCCAACTTTTCTCTTCCCCAGCCTCTTGTTACTATTTATTCATTGTATTGCCACTGCACGAGGCACTGAATGTCTGAAGTGCTTCTCAAAATGTGGGCCACAGCACACACTGTAGTTGTCTGTTACAACCACTAGAGGTCAGACAAGAATCGCTGTCAATACGCAAGCATACGATCCAACGTGCAGCCACGTGAAAGAAGTTGGCTGAGAACAAAGTGCAAAAATGCAAATCCTAGAGCTGCCCGGAGGGGCACTTAAACAAGATAGAGTTGGATGGGACCTAATGCCCTCCTTATCCTTCCAAAGACTGCACGTATGACATGGCACTCAAAGGGCGACGTTCATTATCCGTCTAGCTTCGCTGCTTAAATATGCATTTGTTCAGCTTTGCGAAAAACAGAGCCATTAGCAGATCATTTAGGCTCATAGAATGGTCAACAAGCACATCCTCTCCAAGTGTAGGAGACATTCCCAGGAGACAGGTTTCAGAGGGGTAGCCGCGTTAGTCTGTATCAGCAAAAACAACGAGGAGTCCTTGTGGCACCTTAGAGACTAACACATTTATTTGGGCATAAGCTTTCGTGGGCTAAAACCCACTTCATCAGATGCATGGAGTGAAAAATACAGTAGGAATATATATACACCTCTACCCTGATATAATGCAACCCGATATAACACCAATTCGGATATAACGCAGTAAAGCAGTGCTCCGGGGGGAAGGAGGGGGCGGCGGGGCTGCGCACTCCGGCGGATCAAAGCAAGTTCAATATAACGCAGTTTCACCTATAACGCGGTAAGATTTTTTGGCGCCCATGGACAGCGTTATATCGAGGTAGAGGTGTATATACAGAGAACATGAAAAGATGGGGGTTGCCATACCAACTCTAACGAGACAAATCAATGAAGGCAGGCTATTATAGTTTTAAACTATTTCCCCCTGCTAATTTTCCCCCCTACTGTTACTCACACCTTCTTGTCAACTGTTTGAAATGGGCCATCCTGATTACCACTACAAAAGTTTTTTTTTCCCTCCTGCTGATAATATCCCACCTTAATTGATTTATCTCGTTAGAACTGGTATGGCAACCCCCATCTTTTCATGTTCTCTGTATAGATATATCTTCCTACTGTATTTTCCACTCCATGCATCCGATGAACTGGGTTTTAGCCCACGAAAGCTTATGCCCCAATAAATTTGTTAGTCTCTAAGGGGCCACAAGTACTCCTCATTCTTATTCCCAGGAGAGGACATGTGCTGGGTTTTATCCTGATTCTGTAGCTGGAGGCCTGGAGACAAGAAGCTCTCTTACCTATCCTTATCTTATCCCGGGCAATACTGAATGGTGAAACCAAGGTGCTCAGAAACTCCCTGATAAGCTTGAAGTTGCTGCGTCCAATACTCCAAGACCCATCCACCAGCAGGACGATATCAGTTGTGGCAGATGTGTCACATCGAAACTGAGGACCTAGGAGACACAGTGATTGAGATCAGTCGGAGGATGCAGGAGCTGTGACAAGAGAGCCCCAGCACCACGAATCAAAACACATCCCCTTGGCTTTAAGGGCAAGAATCAGGTTTGTGAAACGTCAAAGCTGAAACTTTCATAACTTCATTAGAACCAGACCCCATTTTGTGGTTAGATGGACCAATAGTCTGTGATCCCCATAAATTGCAGTGATTAGGTTAGAGCATTAGTCCGTGATAGTACTACCTATCAGTGCTGCAAACTCAGCCTATGTCTGGACAATCAAGCTTATGCTTTCTGTACAAGACTGCAGATAATGTACAGTAATCTGCCATTATAAGGTAGATGATTGATCAACAAGGCAGAATAGAATCCCACTCTCTCCTTCTTAACTGAGTTTTGCCATTAAATAATCCACCAAGCAGGTACAACTCTAAGACACAATCATTTGTGCCTCTGGAATGCTTGGATCTCAAAGAGCTTTACAAGTATTATTTCCATTTCACAGATTGGCAAACTGAGGCACGAAGAGATAAAACGATGTGCCAAGGCCAGAATCACAACCAATTTTCTTGCTTCCAAGGAGAGAGAGATCAACAACAAGGCATCACCTTTGCCTGGTCACTTGGCTGAGTACAAGCTTGCTTATAGCATCAGCACACAGGTGTATAGGAGTGAAGGGGTATGTTCTTGGGGTAAAGTAGTTAAACCTTTTAGGAAATATGCCTCGCCTAAGCACCGCTCTATGTAAACTGTCAGATCCATTACATTCAGCTCTAATCCAGCTCTTTCCTTTATATCACACTAAAATTTATGGAATCTCAGGTGATTATTTAGTTCCATTCCAGCAGGAGATCCCCTACGGGCTATAATTATTCAGATGCTTTCTCTATATTAAATCTAATCTCTTCCTAAACTGTTGGCACCGTGTATCTGTACACCTCCCTCCCTAGCCCATGCCTGCAGCTAGCAGGGAATAAGATAAGGCACATCACTGATAAGCTGCAATTTTCCCCTGATTTTTTTTTCAGATGGACATTTTACTTTTTTTGGGGTGAACACCAGAGGGTACCAGGCAAGAAAGAACAGGCTGCACTGCAGAACGCATTCCTGCCGCATCTCACAGAATTACCATGTGACGGCCAGGGATTCCACTGGTCTCTGCGGACGGACCAGACTCAGGCACGCAGGACAATCTGGTTTCCATTGGTGATCCCCTAGATTGATTCCTCCTGGCCACTCAATTGCCATTCCCCATTGATGAGACTGAGGGAGCAAATCCAGTGTCACTTAGGCGGTCTCTCCGTTAGGACAAAAGGTGTGTTCTTAATCCGAGCTAACCAACACAAGGTGAAACCCTCGTGAAGACAAGGCTTTGTACTTTTCACACGAGTTAGCAGGTCAAATCACAGACTAAAAGGAGCCTTTAACTCAGCCTGGTAACTCCTGTGAAAACAAGCAGCCTGCATTCACTAGAATTTTACCTCAAGTTAAGAATACACCTTTTGTCCTAAGGAAGAGAAGGCCCCAGGAGACAGGACAAAAGGCCTGGAGAAAACTAGAGTTTGCTGATGGACACGCTGTGCACTATTGGTGTTATTTCTTGTAAAACTAGCCATTCCCTCCCACCCCCCATTTGAAAATCCTTTGCATATGATCCAGATATCTGTGAATGTATTAGTTATTCCCGAGTCTCTGCTACCCGGCTGCAATCATAGGAACTGTTATCTATCTCTAAGGTACTTATATGACCCCTATTGCTATGGTATCTGAGTGCCTCACAACCTTTAGTGCATTAATCCTCACAACAGCACTGTCCCACCTCACAGGGGTATTATCCCCATTTTAGAGAGAAACTAAACTTGTCCAAGACCATACAGGAAGTTTGTGAAAGAGCAGAGACTTCAAGCCAGGTCCTCCAAGTTCTTGTCTAGTGCCCTAACCACTGGAGCATCCTTCCTCTCCATTATAAGAAGGAAAGACAGATCTGCTGAATAATTTGGATGAAAATCTTTCCGTCTGCAAGGCTTTTCAGTTTGACTATTAACTATTCATTATTTGCAGTGCATGACAGGTCACACGGTGTTGTTTTTACTTCTTGAGTGGGTGCCTGAAACTTCCACACTAGAGAATAATGAGTGGAGAAGAGCAGTTAATGAGTCAGTGCACTTCCCAGTAGGAATTTTTGCACTAAGGTCTGTGACACTTTGCAGAGCTGCGAGCATTTCCATCAGTACTTGGCAGATCTCCAAATCGTGACCCCACACATAATAGCAAACTGAACAAACACCCGTATTCTTGACAAGATTCATGAATGTGGCGATGCCATAAAAATACCTAAGTCTACTGGGAATACCCTTCTCCCTTTGCTTGGATTGTTCAGAGGCAATTTCTCCTCTTTGGGTAGGATGGTGAATATTTTAAAGCTGAATAACTTTCCTGGGTGCATTCTGGAGGGGTAGAAGTTGTGTTAGAAACAAGACTCACCTCTCTTTAAAGTTTCCTTTGTGTGTTTTCCTTGGCCTAGATCTCCTCGCTCAGATTTTGTGGGGCTGCGCAGAGTTGTTTTCAGCACTGTCAGTGTTTCTGTCACACTGAACTTGGTGTTTGGTTTCCTTCCGAGGGTTTCACTGGAGCCCTTGGATACTGTTGCCTTCTGTCTTCTCTTTTCAGGTCTGTCTTTTGCTGCACTCCACAGCATCACAAAAGAGAAAGAGCCCATTCTCCTTAGCACGTCATGCACCTCCCATTCAGAGGAACAAGCTGAACGTACTGGAACACACTGGCTAAGAGTGTGTGTGTGTGTGTGTGTGTGTGTGTGTGTGTGTGTGTGTGTGTGTGTGTGTGTGTGTGTGTGACTACAGAGTTCTACTGGATGGAGTTGCAGACTGGCACAAGTGTGTCAGACCCCCAGTGGCTGGCTCACACGGGCTATAAGCCCTAACCCTGCTGCTTCTAATGGAGTTTCTCTTATCGGTGAAGAGGTAGGGACCTAGGTTTTTGGAACCAAAATCTTAAATTCTGTCACCGCAGTAGATCATGGACTCCTATATGGCCATGCCAAGTGTTATGAACTAGGGCTGTGATGTCTACATATAACCAGCCATGGATTTTTTTTTAAAGGGGCTGGTACTCAGTTACCAGATGTGAATGCATCCCTTGGAGTTGAATTCCTGCGAGCCCCAGGTGTGCACGGACAAGCTTTGTCTAGCTGGAGGGGAAGCAATATGCTGACTACTGTGTACCTGAAGTAAGATTTACTCCAGGGCTGAATTTGGCCCATTGTCAGAGTGTTTTTTAAATGATCAAAGGCTCAGGAAACATAGGGCTCTGCATTCTCAGAGGGAGAACCCAGAGGTGAAGCGAAGGGAGGTCTCATCCTTACACTTCCACAGAACCCTGAGGAATCCTCCTGGATTCTCGGACGAGGCATCCTGTCCTTGACCCAGAACTGAAAGGCATCCTCTAGGAAGGTTGCTGGGAAATATTCCCTTCTGATGGCCAGATTTATTATTTGGATTGTGGCAGCACCTAGGACCTCCAGCCACAGACCAGGGCTCCATTGTGCTAGGAGCTGTACAAACACAGAACAGTAAGATAGTCCCTGCCCCATTCTCCTTCCTTCCCCCATCTTCTACCCTGCCTTCTCCTGGCTCTCTGTGGCTGTTGGCCTGTGCACCGACCCTGCACATACCTGTCTGTGTTGAGGCTTCACTCGGAGCCGGTGACGTTGTCTTAGCCGCTGGAATGTGCTCAGTTGCTGTATTTCTCAAAGGGGTGATGCTGTTTCCTGGGGAGGTCGCTGTGTTCCTTCGGGTATTTCTAGCCTGCGAGACGTTTTTCAGCTCCTGAACTGCAAGAGGAGCAGCAGCAGCAAAGGAGAAGGTGGAGAAGTAAAGGGAGTCGGCGTAAACCTGGTGCCACTGAGATCGGCCCCACGAACTGCAGCTCTCAGGCTCTCCCTGTGCCCTCTACCACCACTCCGATCACAATCACCACAAAAAGACAGTTCGCAAGGCCATGTCGATGTCCAACGCCACTCACGGGATGTGGACACTGCCCCCACAGGGTGTGACTGCAGCTGGAGGAGACATACCCGAGCTAGCTCTGATCAGGGACAGGGAAGCTGCACCACCACATGCTTCAATATGGGCTCGTCCCGCGTGTAATTACCCAGTGCTCTGGGAGGGCTTGTACAACCCCCGCTGAAATACGGACGGCTGCAACTTCCTTGGCTCCATTAAAGCTAGCTCGGGTGCATCCACAGACATATCTTTAGAGGACTAACTCGGAGGAAACCCACTTGTCCGGGCACCGTAAGCCATGCCAACGGGGACAGCACATACCGTGCATCATACTTACTCACAAATTTCCTTTTAGCAAACAGGGCTTCTTGGGAGCCATTGAGCACGTAGATTTGCAGGGTGTATTCCTTCGTGGGGCTCAGCCCCCCCACTGTTGCCTTAGGCGTTTTGGTTTTCAGCATGACTTCCTGTTCCGGGTCACCTGGAATGGGGTTTGCGAGGGCAGAGACACAAAACAGACACCTTTGAAAACAGGCTCGATGCAGAATATGGGAGTCTTATGAGCCTTGACAGGGGTCTCAACTGCAGGACACCAGCCAGCTGAGCTCTTGCAAATTCCTTCCGTCTAATGGAATGTAGGCCAGGCAGCACCCATCTACCAATCCAAGGTACTTACACAGCCCCCTTTACTGGAGTGTATGAGCACCTCTCAATTTTAGTGTATACATACGTCCTTGCAATGCCCCTGGCAGGTCGCGCAGTGCTATTATCTCCATTTTATAGCTCGGGGAATGAGGCCCAGAGAAATTAGGCCCAAATGTGCAAAATTTACTTCTAATTTTGAGTGTCCAGTTTTGGACACTTTGGGGGACGGCCTCTCCAGAGGTGCTGAGCACCACAGCCGGTCAGGAATTTTTCAGTTAGCTGATTTCCCATCCAAAAAAAATATTAGTTTGTTGAAACCAAAACTGTTTGTGGGAAAGAGTCGGTTTTGATCCATTTCTCTGCCCAAAAAGTTTCAAAAATTGTTAGAACGTCCTGGTCTGATATTTTCTAAACAAAATATTCCGGTGTCCTTGTTGGAAGTGACTTTTCATTTTGAAATCGGAGTTAATTATAGTAAAAATCATGAAAGAAAATAAAAAAATAGTTCACATTGAAACAAAATGTTTCAGAATTGTCTAAGCAAAATGTATCAATTGATCCAAACTGATTTATTTTATTTTGGTTCATGACAATTTGAGATTTCGATTGTTCTTCCTGATTCACGATGGGAAAATATTTTGGGAAAAGAAAAAAAACCAAACATTTTCCCGGTACAAGAAAACCATTTCCTGCCCATCTCTCCTGAGCACCCACCCATGTCCTTGGTTTCCTTGGGAGCCGTTGGTATCTGGCACCTCTGGAAATCAGAACCATTAAGTCTAAAATTTGGACACTCAAAGCTAGGTGCCACTTTTGAAAGTTTATGCCTAAGTGACTTGGCCACGGTCGCACAAGGAGTCGGTGGCAAAGCAGGGAACTGAACCTTGATCTTCTGAACCAATTGGTGGTACCCTACCCAGTGGGTCATCCCTCCTCTCTCTCTGTCACTTTCACCCCAGCTATCTGAGCAAACCCCATTTCTCACTGGCTGATTCAGTTGCTCTGTCCAGACAGAGGCCATTTCTGGAAGTGACGCCTTCTATCAGCAGGGCTAGCCCAGGTTTCATAGAGCCTGTGACCAGATCTCACAAAACCCCCAACACACGCTTACCGGCTACACAAGCACAGATGCCATAGGTAGGGATGGGGGAAAATGTTTTGCTTAATTTCAAACTATCAAACATACTGGAAAAGAGCCAATGGGAAAATCTCGCTGGCTCACTGCTGTGCTAGCTTGTGACACTGCTGTCCAGCGATAGATGGATGGATGGATGGAGAAACAGAGAAGTTGAATAGAAAGGGGAGGCCACAGGGCACTGACAGATCCAACAGTCCACGGCAGCTCGATTACTGTTATATGTCTGGCAGCGGCTGCCAGCAGTGCTATTGCTACTGGAGCTGTCAGTTGTTTGGTGGCGGCACGTAGAAACGCTGGTTGCACAGAGCAGCTTCACAGGTGACCGAAGGCTGAGGTCGCCACCACCCGTCAGTTTAAGACAGGAGCTGAACAGTGACATTGCTAAGGGCTTCATCTCTGAGGCAGCATTTCCCCCTGGGGTTAGTTTGCAGACCCAGTCATTCTTCCTCTTGCTGCAGGAATTTGTGACTTAAAGCAACACAACTTGCTACGATGTAGAACTGCATCCCATCACTGTAATATCGCTCGGTTAGAACCGCTGGAGGAATATTGCCTCTGCCAGCTAGTGATGCAGGACATTTCAGCTGGACCTTTGCCTCTGGGCAGCTGCCACCTTTCTGTGGACATGCCCCTACTGAACCAACATGGCAAGAAGCCGCAGAACAGAGGGGACAGCATCTATGGATTCACTCTCCAAAGCCGCAACCAAATGCATGTAAGGGGGAGAGAGGAGAGGAGGGGTGGGAGGGGAGTGGTAACATGTTTTCTGTGGGCAGAAAGTCTGATTGGCACCACTGACTGTCTGATAGGGTGTCAGTGCTGCCTGTGCCCATCATTCTCCCATTGTGGCCCTGGAGTAAGGTTTCATCTACCATCCATGATCACGGCAGTACCTCACCCCTGCCCGATGGGGAATGAAAGGTCTGAAGCTCCTGGAAAGATCTCATATGGTGTAACCCCTTGGGGTTTAGAGAGCATGGCTCCTTTAAATCTTTTTCCCAAGGTGGGGGGAGAAGTGAGAGTAAGGAGGGAAAGTCCAGGAGGTGGCTCTGGAGTTGCAGAGAGAAAGAAGGGCTGCAGCCCGCAGGCCCTCACAAAGTGAAGCAGCAGAGAACCTGCCTGAAGCCTGGGAAGGACAGGCCGGAGCTGGACCCAGTATCACTGCTGCCCAGAGCTGCATGGGGCTGTGAGTATGGGGCTAGTGACTCTGTATTGGGAAGAAGGAGGGAGGCTGTTAGCTAGTTAAGTGGGGAGGTGGTCGCTCTGCGTGGCTTTGCAGAGAGCTGCAGAAGAGGGCACTGGAGGGGTTTGTGGGGAAAGTTCACAGGCGCCGAAGACGACCAAGAGCACTCAAGACTCACCACTGGACTGGAACTTTGCTCAGGACTCCTGAATTCTGTGTGCAGACACATTGCTCAGTGTCTGCCCTTCCAGCCTGTGCCACCACTGGGCACGTGGGGCCTTGGTTTGGATGCAACCCTGTTCTACTGCTCCCACTATATTTCCCCTTGTTGCTTTTCTCCTCTCATCCCTCTGTAAATAAATATTTCCCTTTATTATGTCCATTGTACTTTTCCTATGAGTGGGCGTGTTCACTCTGGGGGGTTTGGAACAGGTGCCCCTGGGGTGGAAGGGATTTTTTCCTGCCGCATTCCTGCGCGCGCCTTCTCTTGGCCAGAGCTGCCTGCAGAGCAGACTCCATCTTGGCTACGAGGGCGCTAGAGTTACAATGGCAATTCAAATAAGCCTAGGGGAAAGGAAGGAGTATCCTCGCTCTGACACAAACCCATGCTCGCTTCAGCTATAATGAGACATCTCTGGTGAGGCGGACTGAGTGGAGTTTGTGGTCACAAAACCAAGAGGAAGGGAGACATTGAGAGAAAGAGACAACTGCTCCCTGGACTGCTAGTCTGTGACTGAGTTGACAGGTCCACGTGTCTGAAACTACGGTGACTGACAGGTTTCTGACCCCTCAGCTTCTGAACTGATGCCTTCTTTAAGGTCCAGAAATTACTCTTTAAATCTGAGCATTAGGGAAATCCTTAGGCATGTAGCAGTGAATGTCTGTGAGAAGGGAATTGTCTGGATCACCGGAATTCTGACAATCCCCCGTGCACACTGCAGCCCTGGTTGTAACTGGGGACGGAGAAGTGAGAAACATTCAACTCCAGCTGAGCAAACAGGTGCCTGCAGAGCTAGATGCAAGGTTGGTGAAAGCCCATCCAACAACCGGTGTGCATGCAGGCATTCCTTGCTGATAGCTACCCTCCTCCGCCTCGCTGCACGGCCCTTCAGTGACACAGCCAGGGACAGCACCACACCACTGCGATCAGCAGAAGTGCTTGACTAAAATCCCTCAGCGTAAGAGAGCAGTAGATGGATGGATATTGCCCAGGAAGCGTCCTCAGCTCTGGAATCTGCTCCCCAGCTTGGTCTTCTGGAGCCTGGGAATTCTATAATTATTTTAGTGGATTTAATTCCTGTAAAACCTTCAGGGCTGCAGCGAGAGGTGCCCTGCAAATCAGAATACTACAAAAATGTAAGGTTTAAGAGTTACAGCCGTGTTAGTCTGTATCCGCAAAAAGAAGAACAGGAGTACTTGTGGCACCTTAGAGACTAACAAATTTATTAGAGCATAAGCTTTCGTGGACTACAGCCCACTTCTTCGGATGCATATAGAATGGAACATATATTGAGGAGATATATATACACACATACAGAGAGCATAAACAGGTGGGAGTTGTCT
>NC_048309.1:5953515-6057421 GCF_013100865.1 Trachemys scripta elegans
TATGCTCTCTGTATGTGTGTATATATATCTCCTCAATATATGTTCCATTCTATATGCATCCGAAGAAGTGGGCTGTAGTCCACGAAAGCTTATGCTCTAATAAATTTGTTAGTCTCTAAGGTGCCACAAGTACTCCTGTTCTTCTTTTTACAAAAATGTAAGGCACCATGCATGGCATTGTCAGCAGACAAGGTGGTGTCAAAGTGGGCACCTCCCCTTTCCGGGAGGACAAAATCAGTACGTAATGT
Organism: Trachemys scripta elegans; assembly: GCF_013100865.1. Taxonomy (NCBI): domain Eukaryota; kingdom Metazoa; phylum Chordata; order Testudines; family Emydidae; genus Trachemys; species Trachemys scripta. The sequence goes on from NC_048309.1 coordinate 5,953,764, forward strand.
ATGTTTGTGCTGTCATTTCAAGGGGTTCTGGGGATCTTCTGGCACAGGACACTAAATCTTGCCAGTCACTCAGGGACTGTATTTATATGCAGAAGCTGATTCAAGACCTCAGGAACTGGAATTAGTATGCAGGACACTGGTAAAGAGCTGCTCCCCCGTTGCTTTGACATGACTATCTAGAAACACAAAGCATTCCAGGAAATCAGACTGCGTGGACAAGCCAAGGGACTGTGTGCAAACGATGCTCTAAACCATCCCCTGATCAAATGCACAGACTGTAAATGTGAACAGAAAGTAGGTCAGAAGTTCCCCCACCTGGAAGCACAAGATAAAACACAGATATCCCATAGTGCTTTGAAGATCCTGCTGAAAAAGCAGTACCCTTAAAGTACGAGATTCCCAATGGTGCCTAAGGGAGTTAGGAGCTTAACTTTCCTGAGCTTTGAGTGGACGTTGGTGCCGGGCTTCTTTAGGTTGCTTTGAAAATCCCAGCCAGAGATGCTGCTGCTTCAGCAGCCCTGGGAGGAGGTTGTGAAGGGCACAAGGAGGTTCTAGTATCACTGATGGATGGAGTGTATTCAGACCATCACAGAAAGCAGCAGCGGCCACACCCCACTCAGCAGCGCAGGATGGCAGCGCTAACAATGAGCTTATTGACAGTCAAACCCACCTCCCCCTGCCCCTAGATGTGTGCTAGTGGAAAGTTGGGCTCAGCCGGCTCCTGCAACCTGTATCCCTTGCAGAGTCAAATCCAAATCCCAGCAGGACGTACCTGCCATGGGCTTCACTTGAACCTTATACCCGTTGGTGTTCCCTTCTGTTTCTTTCCATTTCATCTGTAGCCTGTCTTCCGAGAGGACGGTTAGTTTCAACCGGTTTGGCCCTGGAGGAAAAGCAGAAACATCACTTGTGTTAGGTCCAGAAGCACCTGTGGCAAGCAGTCCACAGTCCACACATACTCGCCCCCTGTCTGCTTTTCAGACGGATCCATGAGTCCCCACGATTTTGGAGGAGCAAGTTCCACGTAGCTAGTTTTCCTTCCTCTCATCTAACAGAGAATCCGTCTGGTGTCATGGCTCAGACCAGCCATGACTTTAACGAGTTTACCATAACCAGCAATTTACTGAGCAAGACACCCTCCATTCGTTGTTACCGATAAGCAGAGCAACACAAGAGTCAAGGAGGGCAAGGATAGTCGTGTGGGCATCTCAGCACCTGCTAGATCATAAAGGCAATGGAGACCAAAGTGGATCCAGGGCTTTTGCACTAGCTGGCCTGCAACACCATAGTGTAACATCTACACTTTGAGCAAGGAGCATAGCCCCGCCCACCACCCTGGTTAACGGCCCTGCACATGCACCTAACATCTCAGATGAGATTCTACTCATAGCTCGATCAGAACTAGCGTGGGTGCGTCTCCTCGAGCTGCGAATTACATCCCTGGCTCAAGGTGCAGGCTTCCCCATAGCGTACCACTAACCATCTCGGAATTAGGACTGCACCAAACAGGATGATATTAACAAGGCGAAAGATATCAAATGACGCGCCCGTAAGACATGAGCTGCCAAGGAGTACAACAATCCCAGAGATTCTACGTTTCACAATTCTGCAGAGAGAGTTTCCCAGGCAGTTCGGAGGCCAGATGTTAAAAAAATACACAACCTGATCAAGGGTAAATAACAACCCCTGACAGGACTATAATTCTGAAGGCAGCAGGCTCCAGCTTGTACCAGCCCCAAAACCTCCTGCTGCTGCAGGGAGGCAGCAAACAATCAGCAAATGCAGAAGAAAATGAACTGCAGGCAGGGAGAAAGAAGCAAGACTTATAATATGTTGGGCACATGCCCACAGTCTCAGGACTGGGCCGTGGACAGTCAGGCCTAGTGGTTGGAGCAGGAGTCAGGCCTAGTGGTTGGAGCAGGAGTCAGGCCTAGTGGTAGGAGCAGGAGTCGGTAGCCAGGAGTGGAGCCCAGAGCCAGAGCCACTGGTCACAGCCAAAGTCAGAGGCCAAGAATCAGAGCCGAGGGTTAGAACCAGGTTACCCGGAGTGAGGCCAGGCAGCGGTGTGGCTGGGTTCCAGACAGGAACAAGGAGGTGCTATTTCAGCCACAGACAAATGCTTTGAGCAGCCATTAAACTGCTGCGGAGCTTAAGAGCTGGTCTGCTGACTCTTCCCGTCGGCATAGCCAATCAGGCAGCCTGTTACAGGGCAGCTGTGCTCGTTAAGTTGCCACAGCCTGGCTCTGATGCAGGCCCTGATTCCTGACACCCATTCCCTTTAAATCTCCATTTCAGAGAGATTCCCTATCTTCCAACTAGATCCCTAAACTCATGTTACTCTTTTAAATGTGACGACTCTTAGCTGAACTATATAGCTACAAAATACCTCTACTTGATTGGATGCAGGGTGTAAACCAGGCAGATTTATAGTCCCTCCACCTGAATATCACATACAAATTAAAAGTAACTTTTCCAGTAGGTTTCCCTAATTGCACCCATGAAATTCACATGGGAGCGCGTCCTCCGACTGCATTTTCAAAAATGTGCACAAAAACGCGGAAACAATTGCTCATTTCATTTGTAATCACCATGATTGAAAAGGCAAACTGGTAACTAAGAATGCAAATAGCCAATTATGGTTATTTGCATGCATGATTACCAGAGTTGCACATGCAGTTGTCGTAATGTAATGCAAAAATTAGGAATGCAGTTGCAGGTGCACAGTTTAAAAAGCAGCATTTGCACATGTAAAACTGGTAAGTGAATGCACAAATACTGAATTGTGCATAGAATTAGCAGTTGCAGTGACCATTCACTGTTTTGCAAATACATATACATATCTGCGTTTGTGAAATGTGCGAAGACAGAGAGACCCCCTAAAAAATATAGGCCCTAAAAGATAAAATCAACAATGAACAACATTCTTGAGGAGCAAAACACAGCCTGGACAAACCATCGAAGTTGAGGAGTTTGACTATTCCTTAGAAACCGTTTAGGAACCATTTTCCCCTCCCCTACTTTGTGTTTAATGATAGCAAACTTATAAACACCCAGAGGTTCAATGTTCAGAACTGACCAACTGTGCTTGTAGGGAAAAGCCACCCATTGAATGGCACTATCTTGAGTGCCCACTCGGATCCAACATGTCTCAAATGCCTTGTCATCTTTTATTGGGTAGTCACAACCCAAGACACAAAGCAGCAGCTAGCAATGTTTTGGCAATGAGGGCCTACTTGTTTCAGCCCAACATCTGCACCTTAACCTTTTGATCCAGACATTTCCTGAAAACGTCTCAAAAAACAGACAACTATTTTTGGAAAACAAGGCTCAGATTCACATACCACCCAGGCAAAAACAAAACGGAGGAAATGAAAAGTCTTTTTTCCTTCCCCCGCGCCCTGTCTTTTAAAGAGCAGGGGCAGAGAGTGTTGGAAGGACCAGACCTAGAGTCAAGTCTAAGCAGAAATGGGGAAAGAGAATGGAACAATGACAGATTCATAGCGTGATGAAACAGGGAGCTGTCTTCTGATGGACACGTGCCATCCAGCTTTTGAACCCTAGCTCTAGGATCCCAAAAGTTTAAAAGGCCAGAATGCCTGCAGATGAACATGAGGACACGACTCTCTAAAGAGCTGTTATATTCTGGATGCAAATGAGTTCCAGCTCCCTGAAAGCCCCACTGTCTGTCTGCCCTGGGTTCTCCATGCACTCTTTGATATTGTAACCTTGCTCTCCAATTGACGTGGAGTTATGGCCAGGCTCTAAATGGAAGCCTTGGAGGATTGTTAGCTACACAGCATGGATATATGTTCTTTCAAATCCAGACAGACTGCCACCTTCCAAGAAACCTAAGAACTAACCACTTACCCAGAAGGTTCTGAACACAGCAGAACCAGCATGGACCTGCTGCTGAAAGGGGCAAGGTGCAAAGAGGCTACACAGGAGACCTTTGTGCTCCCTGCATGTCACAGAGATGCTCCCTGTCACTGTCACAGTTCACGGCAGTCTCCCACAGCCTTGTGGAGAGGGGACAGGTTCAAGGGTGGGCTGCGGCTACTTAGATCCACTGGTCTAATCCCACCTAAATCCCTAAAAGGTGACTTCATAACAGACCATAGTGGGTATCAGAGCCGGCTCTAGGCACAAGCAGACTAAGCAATTGCTTAGGGCCCCGAGCAGCTCAAGGGGGCAACCTATTAATTATGAGTATGTGTTGTGTGGGGGGCCCCCAAAATATTCCTGCTTAGACCCCGCAATGGACTAGCACTGGCTCTGGTGGGTATGTCTATTCTACAGCTGGAAGTGAGCCTCCCTGCCCAGGTAACCAGACTCATGCTCACAGACAGGGCCAGCTCTACTGTTTTTGCCGCCCCAAGCAGCACGGGGGCAGTCAGTGTGCCGTTAGGGCGGCACGCGCGTTTCCGCGGCGGCGGCAATTCGGCAGCAGCTTCTGTCTTCAGACGGAAGACAGAAGCCGCCAAATTGCTACCCTGGGCAGCTGAACATAGAAGCTGTCGCCGAATGGCCGCCGCTGTGGAAACGTGCATGCCGCCCTAACGGCACACGGACTGCCCCCGCCGTCCACAGCAGCAATTCGGCGCGCTGCTTGGGACGGCAAAAATACATGGACTGCCGCCTCTTGCAGATTGTCGCCCCAAGCACCTGCTTGGAATGCTGGTGCCTGGAGCCGGCCCTGCTCACAGGGCTTGACCTAGCTTGCTAAAAACAGAACAGGGGCCATCACGATGGGAGCTGCAGCTCGGGATCTCAAGCCCACCCGACCCCCTGGGCTTGAAAGCCAGAGCTGCGGCCCAAGCCGCAACATCCACACCAATAGTGTAGTTACGGGTAAACGCCCTTCACTTCTCACTTGGGGAATACCGCGTTTACTCACCCCTGCTCTCCCGGGAGATGCAAATGCTGGTGGGGTGTGATCACTCTGCGTGTGAAAATGAACGCCACAAATGCATTTTCACGCCACTTCTGCTTTTCACCCCCGATGTCATTCTAGTTTAAACCCAATTCAAACTAAGGGCACCTCTCCACCCGAGTGTCCACCCTGCCGCTGCCCTGCGTGGAACACCAAAAGAGTTAATTTACCCACTGCTTTTTTAACATGACACCACTGGTCCAACGCAGCTATTTTTAACATGCTAGCTTGAGCCCTATAACACAGATCTCTCCATCTGGGCTGGGAGGCTGCGCCCAGCTGCAGTGTAGACCTAGCCTGTGTCGTTTTCCTACATGCAACTTCTTTACTCTGGCAATTATGCAGGGACCAGAACTTGGACTGTAGATAACACCAATGTAATCCACCAGCTGTTATGGAAGTTTCACTATAAATGGGGGCAGAGGCGAACTGAGCAATGCTAGGTTAGGCGTGATCTGTCTAAGGCTGCCCTGCTGTTGATCTGACACAAAGAAAGAAGGAAAACCAGAACTGAGCGGGGGCAGTGAATATCGATGCAGGATTCCATAGGCTTAGCGGGTCTTTCTAATAGTTGGGTTTATGTCTCACAGTCACTGATAAGAGCTACTAGGATAACACGCTCATTGCCTTGAACATCAGCCTCCCTAAACTTTTGTTGCTTATGTCCAGGAGCATAAATATTAACAGAGTCTGTCAGAGACGACAGGGACATTTGACTAAAATAAAGATGGAGGCAATGAAGCTAACTCATGACCTCTCTTCTGACTTTTTAGATAGGTCTGTCTAGCATGCTTCCATTTGATCTGCTAGATAGCTATTATCCCAGTCCTCAACTTAAATCTTCTGTTATGTTTGATAACATTGCCTGTTTTCTCTGAGGTATATTTACTCTTAGTTTGCCCTGGACTCCTGTTTGGTGGGAAATTGGTTTCATCGTTGTCTCTCTGTGTTTTCTTCTTCAAAACTGTTCGCTTTACAAGTAAAAATAAAGAAGAGGGTTTGCGTAACCACCAGGCCTGCAAACCCAGCTTCAGCTGTTAAAGGTCAACGTAAGCTTTTCCCTGCTCATTCCTCAATCCCAAGTAATAATTATGCTACGGGAACTTCATGAGCAATTCTACAGACCAGAACAGACTCCAGCTCTCCCTCCGGTAGCTGGACTGGCCCTCCAGTGCTACCAGCAGAAGTGATTATTTTCATCAGCAAAGGAAGTGGATCCATAACTTTTTAAAACCACTTTTCTGGCCATAACAGCATGTTAAAACTCCCCCTCACAACATGAATTACCTTCCTCCAGTTACCCACCTGATCATCTATCCAGCACTACCACCAGCCAGCCAGGTGGCATGGAGATCCACATTAGGAGCACATGTGCTCTGTGCCGCTGCGTAGTTATCCCAGTTGTGTTCAGACTAGTTCCGCTAACCTTTCTTGTGGTACTGTGACAGCTCGGGCCTAAACAACTCAATAGCATTGAAAATATGAAGGGTCCTTTCTTAATGGCTGCATCTTGGGAACCAGCCTGGCTCTCAAGTGGGACACCTGGGTACATCACCCTGAATCCATCCGGCACTCAAGTGCCTTCAGACAATGCAGACCCTTAGCCATTTAGTGCCTGTCGCCGGAAGGCAGGAGATGCTGGGGGATTGCATAGCCAGAGGTGGTGCAAGGTCAAAGAGGCAAAATCATAATAAGTCTCTGTGTGGGAGCCTTTGTTAAATGCTTATATAAGGGACTCACTGGACTATATTTAGGAACTGAAGTATCCCTCCCTCTCTCCCCAGCACAGAGAGACATGAGATGCCACAAAGCAAGACACCTCCCTGACATTTTTTTGTAATGCTGACCTTTGTTTGCAGGAAACCGGGGAGAGCTCTGGTAATAAGACACTCGGTTACGGATGTCACTGTGAAGAGCAATTTAGCTGGCATTGAAATAACAGGATGGATTCTGCACTGACGAGGAAACCTTGCAAACTGCCAATGTAATTTGGACGTGGTCAGCGTTTTGGCTGCTGACAGTTTATACCAGTTTTAGTCCCATTCTTAAAACAAAACCAGGGGGTTAGGACAGGGTTTCCTTCTCCAGAGTGGACAGACGAAGAACATTCCCTTTCAACCCTCCCCATCACTGTGTCTGCCTTTCAGATTTGGGGCCTCTCGTATCAAACAATGTCTTTCTGGGGCTACATTTTGGGATTCTGGGTCAGTACTTCCAGGTATCCAAAACAGAAATGGCTTGAATTGGATTTGACCCCGGTTCCAAATTCTATCATTTGGGTCTCTCTGTATAAAGGATCAAAACTGAACCCCAGATTGAAACCCTTCCCAACACACACACACACTCACTCACACTCTGATCAGGTACAGTGTTCAAAAGTTATCGGGTTACAAACAAACCGAGAAATGTGATGAAGTTGAGTACAGGGCCTTGGACCAACTAGATCTGTTAGCTTAGCTCAGGTGACAGCCACTCCCGTAATTATTGTATCCAATGCCTATTTTAAAAATGATCAGAGACCCCCTGCTTACCTTGACCATGCACGTGTCCTATGACATGACTCGCCAAGGTTATGCAGGCAAACAAGAAGGACCTGTGACTCAGCATGACGTCCTGGTCCTATATGGAGAGGAAAAGGCACTTTATGTCTAACCACATAACAAACAAAACCGCACTTACTGCATGGACTAATTTGGCTCCCTGGTTGATAAATAGGCAGAAGAGTGAATGCTCCCCTCTCACGCCGAGCAGTGGTCGCCTAAGACTGGACTGAGGGGCTCACTGACGGGCAATGTAATGAAGTTTGCACTGATGCCGTCTACGATGAGCCATTCAGCCTCCAGGACCATCACTAGTTTCAACACAGCTAACAGAGCAGACTAGGGTGACCAGATGTCCCGATTTTATAGGGACAGTCCTGATTTTTGGGTCTTTTTCTTATATAGGCTCCTATTACCCCCCAACCCCCGTTCCGATTTTTCACACTTGCTGTCTGGTCACCCTAGAGCAGACTTTGGCCCCGTGTTTCTTTATATCTGCTTGATTTAAACATTTTTTTTATCCTCTCTTTTTATCCTTTCTGTGAAGCCCATACAGGTATGGAAAAGCAGTTCTAATCTGCTGCAGTGTACGTATCATCAGCAAAATTGCCAATTTTGAATTCAGAATTGCCTGGGTTTTTGAAAATAAAAAAATAAATAATATTTTTTCCCAATCATCACAGCAAAAGTCAAAACACGGCTACATCAGAATAACCCGGCACCTCTCTCGGGTTTCTGGACTACAATATAAGGAGTGGGGAAGTCCACACTTTATGCCCACAAGAGCAGCATTATTCAATGAACACTCTTCGAAGCACAGACTTGACATTGCGATTGTTGTGAGGATGGAGCAGAAGGGACGCAGCTTTATAATCACACACCTGATTGCGCTTGTAGCGCCGGCAGTCCAGAGATGAAGGCTAAGTTAATTCTTGGCAGAACTTCACTGATGTTACACCAGGGACACATTTGGATAGTTTTTTGTTTTGACTTGTCTCCTGAGCAGGGTTGAAAAGAAGAGGAATATTTGGATTCAGAGCTGAAGGTGTTGCCTGGTTTCAATGCGTGTTCAAACCCTAAACTCAAAAGCAAAACTCCAGAAACGGGATTGAGAATCTTGTACAACTGAAACAGTGACAGCGACAAAATTCAGATCCACATCCAGATCTGCATGGACCCAGGGCTTCCATCCTACACCATTCGTGATGCAGACAGACGGACAGACCTGCAGTGCAAGCCCCTGCGCCCGTGCTATGGCTTATGAGCCAAAACCCAGTCAGTGGGAGTCTTTCCCTAATGTTGGCAGATCCTTGGTCTGAGTGCTTTAGGGTTCGTAGTTCAGAGCTGCCTGCTCCACAAACTCAAGACCTGGGATGGGCTCTGGGTGCTGCCTGACTCTGCCATTGCTGAATGAGCAATTATCGTGCTTTGGGGGCTTAGGGAAACCAGCCATTCAAAAAGCCAGACGTCGCTATACAAGCAGCCTACAATTTCACAGATGCTGAATCCCCCTGCTGCTCGTGCCTCTGAACATCGTGGGGAACTTGCACACCTGCGAATACTAATACACACAGACTCTTCGCTCCCACTCGCCAGGGCTACGTTGGGAAACTTCACTCAGCCCATTTCGCCTGCATCAAAACAACACCAGCAGTATGGAAGAGGCTGGCTGCAGAGCGATATGAGCAATCCCGCTTGGTACCCAAGTCCTATACAGTGCAATCAGCCCTTTCTCAGCAATGCCTTCTGCTTCACAAGATGGATGACAAAGGTAGAGCAAAGCACCTCCTCCCGGGGGAGGCTATCAGTTTCAATCATGTCACTGCAGGACTTGCTCGGTGAGCGGTTTGCATGCCTCCATCTGCCTTCCTGCACTGCCAGACAATCTCATCCCGGCTCCTTCAGCTTTCCGAACAATCAATGCCTGACAGCAAGCGTCTCTTTATGTATCGCTTTCTGCCCCGGTGCCAGCGAGGACTTTCTTTTGATTCCTCTCTTCTTCCCTGCCCCCCCAAGGTATTTTGTGGGTTTTCAAAGCAATTTGTTGACTCTCTCTCTCGCCAAAGCTATCATTAGGTAGAAAGGCAACAGCGTGATGCATGGCTGCACAGGGACGGCAGCAGGAGATCGTGAGCTTGTCAGGTTCTCTGGGCAGCACAAAGGAAGGGAGAAGTGCAATCAAAGGACCATTATAACAACAGTGCTTTAGGCCATATATTTGCACTGTCTAAGACCCTGATCCTTTGTTTTCCTTGTTCAGTGGGAGTTAAGGGCACTGAGCACCTTGCAAGATAGGGCCTTCAAAATGTTACAGGCCTCTGGGGGATAAAATCCAGATCTCATCCCCAGTTAACCATTTTTAAACATTTTAAACCCACAGTTTTATTCCTGAGAAATATTAAAGTAAAACCAATTGTCATTTATGTAGGTCCTATAGAAAAACAAACTTTTTGCTTCCTGGGCTGCCCCAATAACACTGCTACTGGATAAGCTGGAATAGCCACTGCATCTCCTCTAGGCCAGCTGCATAGGAGCGGAGGCCACTAGACCTGCATAAACCCAGAGCCATGGTCCCACAGTGGCCTGCACTAAGTCCTTGGGGCTGGCTTCTGAGCCAGGTCCCAGCTGCAGTGCAACCATATCCTGTAGGGCTGGTGCAGGGTCCTTGCAGTACCCCACACAGCCCCTGTTCAGCCAGTAGAACCTGTTAAACTTTGCACCGAAACTTGTTTTGTAAAAGAAAATTAAAACCACCAACACACAAAGGCTTTTTGACATTTCCAATTTTCCTCAATATTTTGCAGGGCTTCAGGCAATGAACAATTATTTTTTTCAGGTTTTCAATGAAAACCTGAAAAAATCCACAAGATATTTAAGTGAAAATGATTTTTTTCCAGTTTCCCTCTCAGCTTTTCATGAAAAACAAAACACTTTTTTACCACCAGCTGTAACAGCAAGGGAGATCCGAACACTGGCCCTCCATACCACCAGTCAATTTCCCTCTGAAGGTATTACATGCATCTGGCTAAAATACAGGTGAAGGGGTGTGTGGTTTGTTTGTTTTATTTAAAAGAGCTGGGGAGATGCCAACTTTGTGCCTGCCAATCTTGAGAGCGAGTCCTTAATTCACTTTGATAATGGTCTCACGTGTTGGGCAAACAGTTGTCAATCTGAACTCTAAACTGGACCATCTGAAGTAAAAGGTCTAAGCCAAACCCCCAGATCCAAACCTGTTGTTTAATATGAATCCAGACCTGAATTTTCTGACTGGTCCCTTCCTTATAATGCCAATACCCTGAAGCCAGACAGGCCTGGAATTTGGGCTAGGGTTTCAAAATATGGATCTGGGTTTCCTAATTCAGGCCCTTCTCTAACATAAGAGGAATGCATCTTCATGCAGAAAAGAGGGATTTTTCTCTTATGGAAACATTTGGTGGGTTATTTACCCAGTCCATGTCAACTGCTCTCATCAGGTAGTGACAAGTCCCCGTTCCATTGCCACAGTCATGAGACATAATGGCCTTGGCTCATTGCTCCTTCACACAACAAAGAGATTTGCAAGAACCTGAGGTATCCCTGGACAAACTGTTCCAACTTTAGACCAAGAGGGAAATTCTATTTGGCGCTCTAAAGAGCAGCTTTGAATCTACAGCAGTGTAAGTGAGAGCACTGTTTATGAACCAAGAGTCTGATTCTCCTCTCCGACACTGGTGTGAATCAGGACAAAGGACCCCTTCCAAAGCTCACTGAGGTCAATGGAAGCACTCCCGTCAACTTCAACAGGCTGTGAATCAGGTCCAACTGGGAAAAAACAATTCAAGTGATGGAACACCAGGCCCAGTGTCTCATGGTCCCTATGTTTAAAGTTTATTCTATTGGCCTCATTTCACATAGTCCAACATATAATCAGCATCTGCCACTTCTACAGCCACGCTGTTCAGTCTTATGACTTTTGGCATAGACAGGTTGTATACACTAGTTCTACCATTCACTCTACAGCAAAATTTCAATTTAGTACAAGATGATGGACAGTTACAAAGTGGCCTCTGGCAAATTTCTATTTCCCATCAATTGCGTCAGCTCCTCATTAGTTAAAAGGAAAAAATGGTAGGTGAGCCAGAATTTCCTACACTTTTAATCCAGGAACTGTAACATGCTGCAATGGAAAGACATGCAAGTTGCAACATATGGTAGTTAACTTACACCCCTGCAGTGACTGTGTTCATTGAAAGGCACTCGGCTGTGTGAAACAATTGCAATTTGCCTTCAAAATCTGAAAGCTTCAGCATCTTGCTTCTCATTTCCATTTTATATAGATATTTTCGTGGAAAAATATCCACATTTTGAAACTGTGTTGAGGTAAAGATCAACCTTCATATCAAAAAATGCAAAGCCCACCTTTTTCTGACTGCCTGATGCAAAGCCAACAATTCGGGACTTGCAAAAAAGGCCCTGAATTAAAATTAGGAATACTATTTTTTTTTAATTGCTCTTTATTTATTATGCCAGCAATCTTTCCCATAGCTCTGCTAGGAGGATCAGCGGCAAAGAGAATGCCATCTGGAGGAATCCGATTGAACTGTACATGGGTTTCTCCACTTCAGCAAAGATTAAGCTGGATCCAAAGTCCATTAGGTAAAGAAAACAAAGTAATTAATAACACCTGGCTCGTATATAATGCTTTTCAATATAAAGAATCCCGTTTACATTAATGGGTGTTGGATCAAGCCCATTGCAATATTCTGATTCAGACAGAGGATTGTACCTTTAAGCTTCAGTGCGGGGGAGTAATATTTATCGTGTTTATCAAGTGTTGACTCAGAAAATAACCCAAGGGTAAGAAGTATACCTGCGTCCTTATGGCTTAGTGCATAGAGCACTAGAGTAGGACTCAGGAGACCTGGGTTCTGCTACAGGCCTGCTGGGTTACCTTGGGTGGGTCACATCACCTCTGTGCCTCGGTTTCCCCACCGGTAAAGTGAAAACAACAATACAGAGCTTCAGGGTAAAGTGCTTGGAGAGCCACAGCTGGAAAGTGTGGATGAAAGTTAGGCAGTTATCCCTCCCCCAACAGCAGGTGAGTGAGATTTCAGACCCTAAGGGTTAACTGCTGAACAGCAAACCGCCTCCCATGTTATTCCACCTGTTTATTTCTGCCATTAATGGGGTAAGCATTCAGCCATGCAGAGGTGAGTGCAAGATACTGACAGGACCAATATGACATCATCCCTTCTGACAGCACAGAGCCTCCGGCATGTGGATTCCTTTCTCCCATTATTTACTCCGGGAAGGAATTCATGGACCGTACATAGAGCACATGATACCTATTTCCCATCACTAGGATTTCCTGTGTGTGGGAACATGCCACCTTTCAAAGTGGGTCTAATAATAATAATATTGTCATTATTGTAATATAGGAGTAGCACTCAAAAGCTCCAGTCAGGCTCAGAGTTCTGGATGCTGCACAAATGCATCAGGAAAGTGTCCCTGCCACAAAATCATAGATGGTCTAGTTTAAAAAGATGCAACAAGCTAACATCAACAATAGGAAGGGATGAAGCCAGGAGCAAAAAGAGCCAGCAAGAAGAGCATGAATTTACATTGTCTGGCTTAGCTGGTTCCTGATCGTTAAAAATATTGAATTCATTGATATTTGCAACCTTCTCCCCTAGAGTTGTCAATTTGCAATTTCCCATCAGTATCAAGTGCATTTTGGGGTGGGATTTGAAGGTTAGCGCCGGATGACATTTTCCAAGTTTGCAATAGAAATTTTTCAAAAATTTTATTTTCAACCAAAGAAAATGAGGTTTTCTACAAAATTGGCATGCTTTTCAAGTGGCTCTGCTGAAGGTGCAGTGTTATGGCCTCGTTCAGAGAGGATTTTCCATTCACAAGAGGTTACATGAGAAAAACCACAAAGATACTCATGGGAGAGGATGACAGGTGAAGCCAGCATCATTGGCCAAGTGGAATTTCCCTTCAGAGATTGACACACCTGGAGCTGGTAAACTCAGTTAGTTCTAAGCTTCCCAAACACCTTCCAGAGTCAGTCACCTGCTCCAGATCCCAGGAAGAGATACCTGCTTAGCATCATGGGGTGACTTGCTATCTCAGGACTGGAACATTTGCAAAATCAGACTTGAAAAAAACAAAAAGTGTGGGCGGTTTGGTGAAAAATGCCTAGTCACTGAATCAAAAACATTTTGTGGGATGCTTTTCCAGCACCTGCCACACTTTTGATTATGTAGTCGGGGCTGCATGTTGTGCTGTATAAAACGAGCGAAGGGACAGGACTCCTCTAAACCAATATTTTCTCACGCCCCCTGCAAGGCATTTAGCACCTTTGATTGTGCTCCTATATTTACCTTCACCATGTTCAACAGGTAAATTGAAGAGAATTTAAAGATGCTGTTAATAGGATTCTAAAGGGACTTGGAAGCTGCAGAAAGATTAGGAGAGAAAAACCTCAAAGGAATGCTAAGGTACTAGGTTCCCTTACAGGGTGAAAATTCCCCAAACCATAGATAAACTTAGTATCAGTTTGGTATAGGCATATAAACACAGAAACAGCTGGGGAAAAACAATCCAGACAACCAGGATTAGTTGTGAGCTAACAAACCCTTCTAACTACTTCACTCCTCATAAGAAATTCCCTCAGGTTGTGTGCCACAAAAAATTCACTGAAGATCAAAACTGGGTTCCTTTTCTAATGTCCACCACTCTCTAATGGAATCATTCGCTATCTACAGAGCATCAAATGATTATAAGAAAGACATTCCTGTCAGTTCTGGGGGAATTTACTCTTCATCACAGGATAACGTGAGTCTAAAAGTTACTTCACCTTAAAGAGATCAAAATTCTAAGCTTTCAGGATCTACAGTCGCTATGGAATTGAGAACTGTACAAAACCGTCAAACTTTGGCTAGGTCAATGCACTAGGTGGGAGTTTCACAAAGTTTGCAGGTCTATAAAAGTTCTTTATTCTGTCAAGAGAAAAGAAAGAGTACAGGCAAAAAAGCACACTCTACAAAACAATACAGCCCCCTGTAGCCTAGCACAGAGAAATCGAAACAGCTTCGAAACCAACAAGGATCTGTCACAAACCTTTGCTTTTCAATTTATTTTCCCTGAAGTTGGCTGGGGAGGTGCGAAGAATCCGACTACATTCTTGATCTCTGACAAAGGAAGCCAGCACTTCGCCCGCCTCTCAGAATAGTTGAAAGATTTCTCGACTGCTGACAGAGGGAGAGAGAGAGAGAGAATGCACTATTGATTTCTCCCCACCCTTTTTACGCACCAAGCACAGAACAACACTTCAGATTTGGACTGCTACATATGGCTAATCAAATCTGGTTTGTAAAATAGATTATTTTATTTTTCTGCAAACCAAGCTTGATTTTGTTAAGCATTTTGGGAGGGCTCAAATATTAACCGTCCAGCAAGGAGGAGATCTATGAATTTCTTGGGAGTGCAGCAAGGAAGGCAAGGTGGAATTCCCTTGCATTTTACTAACTCAGAATTAGAGTTTGCTTCAAGCTGGACATTTTCACATCTGATTAAGTTGTCTGAACATTTCAGAGGCCCTGATCCTGCATGTCCTTGAGCGAAGTTAAGCACACCTGTAAGTTTTGCAAGCCTGGGACCTGAATTGTGGGAACAGAGTTTGAGGCTGCTGAAGTCTTATTAACTGCTGGGTGTAATTTTGGCCCCAAATTATGGAAGTTTCACAACATTAGCAGCGCTCGCAAGATTTACACTGTTCTTGGCCAAAATCCTGTGAAAACAGTAGTGTTAATGAAATACTGTCAGCTTTTGTATCTGATCCATTGCCAAAGTTATAGAGTCAGGTTTGCAACCAGAGATTATTCTGGAAGAATCCTCTTCTCCCACCAGCAGCACTACTGAGGTTCAATGAAAGGTCTGGAGTTTGGACCCACTGCCCAGAATACATTAGATGACAGTGACATCCTTACTGTGTTATAATTTTAGACTAGATTTTAAAAGAGATCTCCAGTGATTAACAGCGGCACTATCCTATTGTGTCACAATTAGAGCTGGTGAAAAACTTGGAATTTCCATTGCATGGGAAATTCCAACATTTTGGAATTTTCTTTCATCCTGAATCAGAATGAAAAGGCAAAAGTTTTCCACACAATGAAATTTCTGAAAAGTTTCATTT
Source organism: Trachemys scripta elegans (assembly GCF_013100865.1). Classification (NCBI taxonomy): domain Eukaryota; kingdom Metazoa; phylum Chordata; order Testudines; family Emydidae; genus Trachemys; species Trachemys scripta. Next base: position 5,969,413 of record NC_048309.1, read on the forward strand.
CAGAAATATTTAAAATACATGAAAGTGTTTTATTTTATACTTTTAATATTACACAAATTATTATAATGTAATATAGTTCATGCAAAAACTGAAACAGCTTCAAACTTATCGAAAGAAAACAAAGTGTGTTTCATAATTCCTTCACTGTAATCCACCCACTTCTCCCTTTAAGTAAAGCAATTTACTTTTCTTGGAACTCCCATGGATTTTAATAGCTGCCTATAGTTGCTACTGTTTATCCTAAAACTAAAAGTATGCGTGAAATGGAACACTGTGTCCCACCCTCATCTGAACTTTGGGAAAAAAATCTTGATCCAGATCAGAACTTCATTACTGGGTTTTGGGCCTCTGCGCTCAGTTCTGGATCCAAAGAAAGGTTGGTATGGTATCCCTCTCTACTTGCCTTAAGATCACTGCATGGGAACCTGACAACTTGGACCTTTACTGGCCTTTCCTACACTTAGCGAGAACCCTACAGTTTGGAGTAGATCCCAGAGTTGACACACTACTTATGCATCCAAGTCAAACTGGAGTTTAAACGCGTGTATCTATTAAGATGCTCTGGGTACCAATCAGCTTTCTTTGCACGCGTTTTATTTCACCTGGCTGGAAATGGGAACTGCCAGCATCTTGATAAATGGATTGAAAGATTGCCCAGTTTCCCTCTAGTGCCTGCAAGGACCTCTGTGTATCCTCCACTACAATAGCTTGCTGTCCGATATTCTAGTGATTTGCTGAGCAGTATCACAACAAATCCCCATGCTAGCTGCACCAATGATAGGGGAATGAATAGTTGTGTTTCATCAACAGCAGAGGCAATGCAAGGGGCCGCAGTAAATCAGTAGAGCAGCCATTTCTACAGCCATGATGCACACTTGGGAATAGATTTTTACACATCCTCAGCATCTACAATCAGGCTCAGATTTTCAGAAGGTGAGCTCCAATTGAGGCCCCAAATGAAGTGAGTGACTGGGCTGCTCACCTGACTGATAGACAAGCTTTCTGGACTCTCTGGTTGCCTGGCTAGCTGACTGGGCATATTTCATGTCAGAGATGCAGCAGGAATCTTTCAGTGTTCCCAATTAAAATATTGCAGAATTTCAGGTCTGGAAAAAAAACTGAGTTTTTGGCTTTTTTGTCCCATTCCAGGATGAAAAGATTCCAAGAAATGTTCCCTCCCCAAACCCTCCCAGGACAGAAATTCCATTTCCCAGCCAGCTCCAGTAATGAATTAACTCATAAGTGTTGGGAGCGAAGGCATATTTAGGACTGACAGAAGCCTGTTGTAGATTTGAAGAGTCGGTTCTGATAACATTTAACAGCGTAAGCATAAGTAGAAGAGGGTATGTGTAAGAAACTGCAGAGTAATCCTGTTGTATTTCTTTGGTTTATTTATTTTTTTAATTATTTGTATTACAAGTCTATAGAATATCAGTTTTATGAGACATTACACCATTAGAGGGAGGCATGTTGTGCATTGAAGAAAGTGATGAAAGAGGAACTCTCTAATCAAATATGAAAACACTGACAAATCAGCATCTAAACAGATTTTATTTTAAAAAGACACTTTCAGCTACAGTAGTTTTAAAAATATAGTTTAAAAAGACATTTTCAAACATTTAAATGTTGGAAACCTCTTAGATGCTTCAAAAATAAAAGTTATTTCCCTTGAGTATGTCAACTTCCATCTGGAAAAGGGGTCTCTTTCCTGTTTATAAGGAAACGTAACTCACTGGGGCATTCTTTCCTTTATTTCTTGATGTGGTCACCAGCGCCATGTACAGCATCATCTGGAATGCGTACAGCTTTCAGATAAGGCGTTTTTCGTTGACTCTTGGTGCCGGGCAGTCTCCTGAGCTCAGATATTCTGCTCAGGGTCATCACACAGAATGGTAGGTTTTTTAAACAAAAACAACAAGCTTCTCCTCACTTACCGGTTCCTGGAGATCAAACAAACTCAGTTCAATTCTTACTTAACTTGCGACTTGACCTCAGGTCCTTGTAGGTGAAAGGACCATGTGCGCTAAGGACCCAGTCCTGAGTGTGATCGAGCACCTCCATTGACTCTAAGGCCTGGTCTACACTAGGGAGGGAAAATCGATCTAAGATACGCAACTTCAGCTACGAGAATAGCGTAGCTGAAGTCAACGTATCTTAGATTGACTTACTTCACGTCCTCACGGCGCGGGATCGACGGCCGCTGTTCCCCCGTCGACTCCACTTCTGCCTCTCACCCTGGTGGAGTTCTGGAGTCGATGGCAGAGCGTTCGGGGATCGATGTATCGCGTCTAGATGAGACGCGATACATTGATCCCTGGTAGATCGATCACTACCTGCTGATCCGGTGGGTAGTGTAGACATAACCTAAAAGGAGTTGTGAGTGCTCATCATCTCTCAGGATTAGGCACTGAGCCACGAATACCTCAGTCCTGTCTGAGCCGAAGAGACCTTCCCCATCAGATTCCAATTACTTAAGACAAGTCAAAATGTCAGGCTACATTTCAGGCCTAATCTCTTAGGAGGAGACACCAGGTTTGGTCCGTCCCCTAATTTTAGCAGACTCATGTAAATGATCACTCCATCCCTTAGTAGCTGAAGCATCCCGCCTCTTGGATCAGTGATGAGGAGAGGATTCTTCACTTATTCAATGGCTTCCATGACCTCCAGAACAAGCGTTCGCGGTCCCGTCATGATGAGGCTGCTGATGGTCGGATAGTCCAAATGCAGAACGTACATTCCGTTCACAGAGAAAACAAACTGACACACCTGCAGTGGAGAGAGAGGAATGTTTTACAGTGATGTGACTGCACTGCAACTGCACCTGCTCAGAAGAGTGAGACTTTGTGATGAAGATATCTCTTACCAAATCCTACAACCAGAAAGCATTGTATACACTTTATAAATTGCACTAATAGGGACTAGATTCTTAATGGTAACCCAAGGGATTTATATTGGGAGCAAATGGTGAATGCAAAGCCCCCTTTATGAGCAGGTGATGTACATGTAAAAAGCTGACAATGAGACTTAATATTAATATTTGCTAATTTTTTAAAATAATGAGAATAGAGGAAAGGGTCAGATGAAATGAGCTCTTGAGCAAATGGAACAAATTCACCTGCACCTGTTCCCTTCCAATCCTGCCTGAAGCATATGAGCAAGTCTAACTGTTTCTGTCTCTGAAGAATCTTATTACTTCCAATATCCCAGCAAGTGACTTGAAGGATAAACAAGACCTGTACAAAAATTGCTCCTCTACTGCTGGGGGGTTTATAAATTTCCTCTTTCCTTTACTCTTAGAAATTGATCTTCAGCCAGAGCACGCAGCCCATTTATTCTTGGTTTGTTGGTCTAAAATGGTTTTCAGAAGCTCAGCTCATTGCATACGAGCCGGATTCAGCAGAGCGATTACAAGATGAATGGCGGCAAACTCTTCTCCCTGTCCCCAAAGGGAATGATTTATCACTGCAGAGTCATTCTGCAGCTTTCACAGGCAAAGAAAAAGAATTCCACACACCAAAAAAGAAAGTTGTAAGACAGAACACGCTTATTACCCCAGGAGCTTTAATACTGGGTGTTTCACAGCAGTGTGCTGCTCTTTCCCCGCATTAAATAATTCATATGCAGTATATTATCAGTTAGAGCTGATTGGGAATTTTCCACTGAAAAGTTTTTTTGGATATTTGTTTTTTGTTTTGTTTTATTGACAGAAAACGTCTCCACAAAATCAAAGTCCCACAGGGAAAAGTTGAATATTTTTTGACAAAATTGAAATTTTTTCATCAAGAAAATTGACACAATTTTCAGGTTGACCCAAATCTAAACATTCTGATTTCTTGACCTGAATCAAAATGTTTTGGTTTGGGTCAATTCAACATTAGCTTGTGTCTGTCTGAGTTGCTGCAATGCCTCATGGGAGTTTTAGTTCAGGCATCACATGCTCCCATCCTTGTCTGAGGGCTGAATTCCAGGCTGGACTAAATCCTCCATGATGTACCACAATTCCCCCCTCCCCAGTTGAACTGTCACAATGCATCATGGGAGTTGTAGTCCATCTGGGGAGTCTGGCCTATAGCAGAGAATGAGGGCATGAGGCATCTGAACTACAAATCTCATGAAGCATTGCAGCAGCTCAGGTGGGTGCAGTTCTGTGTAAAACCAAACCACAACAACAAAAACATGTCCAAATAGAAGTTTTTCTGAACTTTCCATCCCATGGATGGTGTCAATATTTTGACTTTTCATCCTGACTGAGGACAAAGATAAATGTTGAAGTCCCAGTTACAGAAGGGAAAGAATAGGTAGTTTTCTAGTGAATACCTAACATGCTGGCAGTGTGTGTGTCACATCTCCCTCGGCAGCTGGTGTGCTAGAGGATAACAGCCTATTAATGCTATCAGCTAATGAATTACTCCTTTAGTTGAAGTAGTAGAGGTCTGTGTTGCAGGTCCTGGGTTTGAGCCCTGTTGACAAGCCACATATGGGGAGAATCATTACAAATAGGATGCTGATGAAATTGAAGAGGACGACGTTGACTAGAGGCAGATCCAGCCAAGGGCAGGCCCTGTGCAAACCTCCCTCACACGGCAGTGACAAAGCACAATTGTGTCTTGCAGCATCTCTGCTGTGTTGTTCTAGGTCTCTCCTGAACAGAGCACAATAGCCATAGCATTCAAAATTTTTCTCCGAAATAAACTCATCGGGCGACCTATGATCCCAGAGTCAGGGTCAAGCTCTCACAGCGTAGTATGTGACACAGGTATTTGTTGACACCGGTCTGTAGAGGTAATGCAATGTAATGGGCCATGCAATGTTTCCCTTTACACTGGCTCTCCCCCCATGCCGAGGTTTAGATCAGAGCAGCCACATCTGGGTCTTCATAAGCCCTTGAAAAGAGCCAGGCCCCAGCCACCTTAACACGCAGAGGTCCCATTGCTGGCAAGGAGGTGCATGCTTTGCAATCCTCACTCCAAGCGTCACAGGGACTGCTACAGCTTTGACACATAGTACTGAGCGATGACTGAATTCACCCCCACTGCAGTCAGTGGATTAATGCCGGGGATGAATTTGGCCCAACACGTTTGGTCGGCGTACAAGTGATATCACGTGCTACACAAGGAAGATCCAGATTATACAGTACCTTCATGCCTGCTGCAGCAGCTGGTCCTCCTGGGTCCACAGCCTGGATATGGCAGGGTCTCCCTCCACGGACCACAAACCCCCAGCCCACAGCATCCCCCACAATCTGCAAGCAGAACAGAAAGACTGTAAGGGCCTCGCAGAGATTTTCTTGCCTGCATGTAGATGACCACGCAAAGGAGTTCTGCTGAACTGAAGTGGTCAGTGTTTAGCCTTGCCCCATTATCACTGCCACTATTGAATGCCCCATATATTCTACAGTGAGATAAATTCTAGAGTGGGCCAGCCAGCTTCAGAAAACGTGTGCACACATCTCTGGTTAGGGCACCTGACTGGGATGTAGAAGACCCAGGTTTGACTCCCCATTCTGCAGCAGATCTTGAACTCAGTATTCTCCCTCCCAAGTGAGCTTCCTAACCAAGAGGCCACAGGTTGTTCTGTGGTGGGTTGCTCCAGTCTCTCCTCTTGAAGCTGTTCCACTGAGTATTAAATATTCATTGAGCCAAAGAGAAAGAATAACTCTTGAACCTGGTGATGAAGGCATTTGTGACCACTTCTGTTCAAGGACAAGTGTATATTGTGTAAATAAAACAAGTTACAGTAAGAATATATCCAGGCTCTGTGTTGCTGATTCCCCCTCTAACAGGAAACCAACCTGCTAGAACCCCTGACATCTTCTGCCACTCATCAGAGGAGCAACAATATATTTCTGGGCCATACACCAAATGAGACTCAAACCCACAAGGTTTACCTGAGATTGTCTCCAAAGTTACTTTCTAACTAGTATTCCATGCTGTCAAGAGTACAAGGATCACGCAAGATTTAAAGCAAGTCACATGCAAAGAACATACCAAGAGACACTGCTGCACCATGCACAACGCTTGCACTTTTGCTGGCAAGGGAAGTCACATGCTGAACAAAAACATCCTTTTCCCCCACTTTCGCCACCCCAATCCCAGCTTGTCTGAGAAGCATGCTGTAATGGTCATCACATACAAAGGAACCCACAAAGGGCATCACATGTTACAAAACAGCAACAGCAGCAGCACAGCTAAGGAGAGGAAGTGAGCCGTGCAAAAGGACCAAAGCAGCAGCGGAAAGGCCCAGCTTGACAGAGTTGAAAGTCAGGGCAAGGCTGGTATTGAGAACGAATGGCATGTCCTTAAACACAGCACTCAGAAAGAGGCCAAACAGGAAGTCAATTTTTTGGCACTCTCTTTAGGCCAGATCCACTGCTCTCCTACAGCCCCCTTGTGCCATTCTGGTCGGGCAAGTGGCCATAAAACATTTTTAACTGGCTACTTGGAGATTCCCCTGGTATAAAGTGAGTCTCTCAGTGTCCAGTGGAGCTGGACTGAAGGATCTGGCTCATGGATTGGAGATGCATTCTATTCAATTCCTGTGCAAGGGAGCGAAGAAGGAAGAGTGGGAGATGTATGCAAATTATCATTTAGAGAGGTAAAAAAGATAGATAGATAGATAGATAGATAGATCGATCTTCAGGGCAGGGATTGCCTCTCACTATGTGTGCATACAGTGCCTTGCACAATGGGGCCAGGATTGTCCTGGAATCTCCAGGAATTAAAGATTAATCTTTAATTAAAGATTATGTCATGTAATTAAACCTCCAGGAATACATCCAACCAAAATTGGCAACCCTAATAATGATCCCATCTGGCCTATCTATGATCTGTTGAAGCCACTAGATTCAAAAGTAATACAAATAATAATAAAAAATTCCAACAACTATGGTTTCCTAAGTCATCCTGGAGTCCGAACCAGGAGCTTGACGCCTGAACATTCCTAGTGTTCAGAATGGTTTCCTATTCCCTTTTGAACCCACAGAGTATCTTAACAAACTTAGAGATGCCTTCAGCTATCTGTAAGTAGATCATAGGAACCAGGTGCACACAGAGTGGCATGGAAAGGCAATCAGCCTGTGACAGGAAAGGAAAATGAATGTTTTAATGTCTTTGACAAGCAAGGCTGCTGTTGTACAATGGAGTTTTCTCCTTAAAAGGACTTTTCTCCACCCTGACACATATACAAAACGTCAGCAAGTGGCACCAACCTGGAGACAGGCACTGCCTGTTCAAAACACAAGAATATCCCAAGGCACCAGCTCACAAATCTCATGCGAGTCGAGCAAAGAAAAAGGGTCCTGATGACGTGAGAGTCAGTCACGGTTGAAACACACAAGAGTGAAAAACGAGAGCACCTAGAAAGCTAAGAGAGCAGCCAGGGAGGGTTTAGCATTACTGCTAATGTTACAGCGTTCTGACTGGTCACTTACGGTTAGTGTCTTCTTGATGTATGGAGCCCCGGGGGACAGGAGCTCCTCATTGGTGACAGGCTTCTTTAGCACTGGAGCCAAAGGTGACAGATCCGATTATAATCACGTGTGTAAAGGTTAAATACAATATAATGCATAACAAGGAAGACTGGGAAGTACCAGGCTGGAGAATGGACGCACAAACCATTCAAAGCTTTTCTGTGCAAAAAGCATTCTACAAGAACAGAGCAGGTCTGGGACAAATTCAAAGACATCTTCCTTATCTGTATCGCTTCTATACAAGTATTAGAACTGGCAGGGAAAGTTTCCACTGAAACGTCCCTCTACTTCCCACAACAAAAGAGTGGGGGAGGGCCGTTTAAAACAAGAAAAAAATAGTTTTAAGTTTTTGAAAATGGAAATTAAGTTTCTGTTTTCCAAGGAGAACCTGAAATACTTTGATCAACACAAAAGAATTTGTTTTCTTCAAAAAAAGTGCATAGAAATTAATCATGTTGCAATGTGCTCTAATATATGCACGTATTTACAGAGCCCAGCATTCCAAAGGGCCCTTCTCCTTAGAAAGAAGGAAACACCACCACAAATCTGCAGCTTCTAAGCATGCTGTTTTGGAGATGTAACGAACCCCTTCAAAAAGACAGCCCGCCTCAGAAAACTGTTCTCAAAAGTGGTGTACAAGTAAACATGCTCAAGGGATCATAACTTTAAAACCTTTCTGATATAATAGTGTTTGTTTTTAAACAGAAAGGGTCTGCCCTGAGAGGAGAGGAGGCATACAACATTTCCAGAAAAAAATGGTTTCATTGCAATGAGAGGCGGTGTATAAAAATGTGGCATACAGCAAGAAGCTAGCTTCAACCTTAATTATGGAATGGCAAAGTTAAGGCCTTTCTGGTGCCAAGCCAAGATCACACTGTCATCTGCCCCCTGCACTAGAACAGGAATTGAGCTACTGCCTGCAAGATGAACTTCTTTAGCATTGGTCATGCAATTCTGCCCTTTCCTTTTAGGCCTGTTGAAATTAGCCTTCTTAGTCTCAAGTCTAATGTCATCTCTTCAGCCCTTCTGATCATTAGGTAAGTGACACTGAAATGTGAGACCTCACCTGATTTGGGATTGCATTCAGCTGCTGGCAGGAATCCCAGGCTGGGCGTAGGAGCGAAATAGGGGTTGGAACTTCCGGCAAGAGAGGTGACACTGCTCCTCCGCACTGCTGAGACTATTTTGATCTCCTTGTTGGGCTGGACTGAAAGACACAGATACAACTCCTCCCAGATCTTGGCTAGGGGTGAGCAGACTGGTTTGGCTAGAGTTTGGCCTGCTTTTTCAGCCCAGGTTTGACAGTCAGAGAAGCAGTTCTCCTCCCCCTCAATGCACTCACGTCCATATGCCCTCAGCCAAGGAATTCAGTCCTTACAAATTACCCAGCCCACTTTTGCCGACTCAGGAGGTCTGAGTGATTTAGGAAACTCTAAATCTTCAGAGGATCTCCCTTCACTAGTCTTTACCTAGCAAGGCCTGCGGGTGTGAGGGCTCATAGATTCCAAGGATCCCAGAAGGGACCACTGTGATCATCTAGACTGGATAACACAGGCCAGAGAACTGCCCCAAGATAATCCCTCGTACGTATATTTCAGAAAACCATCCAATCTTCATTTAAAAATTGTCAGTGATGGAGAATCCACCACAACCCTTGGTCATTTATTCCAGTGGTTAATTACACCCACCATTACAAATGTACATCTTATATCCGGTCTGAATTTGTCCACATGCAACTTCCAGCCATTGGATCATGTTATACCTTTCTCTGCTAGATTGGAGAGCCCATTATTAAATATTTGTTCCCCACGTTGACACTTATGGACTGTGATCGTCACCCCTTAACCTTCTCTTTAAGCTAAATAGATTGAGCTCCTTGAGTCTATCACTACAAGCATGTTTTCTAATCCTTTACTCATTCTTGTGGCTCTTTTCAGAACACTCTACAACTTATCAACCTCCTTCTTGAGTTGAGGGCACCAGAACTGGACACAGTATTCCAGCAGTGGTCGCACCAATGCCAGATACAGAGGTAAAGAGTAGGAGTATTTCTGCTTTTACTTGAGATTCCCCTATATACACATCCCAGGATCGCATTAGCTGTTTTGGCCATAGTGTCACACTGGGAGCTCGTGTTCAGCAGGTTATCCACTACCATGTACCCCAAATCTTTTTCAGAGTCACTGCTTCCCAGGATAGAGTCCCCCATCCTGTAAGTACGGCCTACATTTTTTTGGTCCTAGATATATACATTTAGCCATATTAAAGTGCGTATTGTTTGCTTGAACCCAGTTTTCCAAGCAATTCAGATCTCTCTGAATCCGTCCCTGGTCCTCTTCATAATTTAGAACTCCCTCACTTCGTGTCTCATCTGCAAACTTCATCGGCGATGATTTTCTGTGTCCTTTCAGGCCACTTGTAAAAATGTTAATTAGCATGGGGCCAAGAACCAATCCCTGCAGGTTGCTGGCAGAAGTGACAGCAGGAGCTTGGATACCAGCCAGGTCTCATCCCCAGGAGTTAGATCCATTTGCCTGCTTCTCATGTTGCTCTCCTTGTTTCCTGCTTCTCACTTGACCCCTGCAACTCAGCATAGCTGACATCAACCCCAAGCCATAGGAGCCCAGATTTTTTTTTTTTTAATCTAAAAGCTGAACTGGAAGCAGTGCAAGATTCCCTTTTGCTATGGGTAGGAGGCCTGTCGGGTCCTTTAAATCAAAAGGATGTGCACAAGAGATTGCTGGATCAGAGGTGCTTTAACAGCAGCCCCCCTCAGGTGATGTTTGGGGTCTGCACTACTCAGGAGGTTGCAATGATGATCCGGGAAACAAGTGGTCCCTCACAGAGGAGACTTTAGCTGTTCTATTGGGAAGGGGAAAACCAAGGAGCAGAGATACTTGAGTTGTTTTCCTGAGGGTGTGAGGGGAGAACATGGGGAACAGAGCAAGGAGCTGCCAGTCCCAGGACATTGCCCGACACCAGCTCCTTAGGAGGGGCATTCAAAACCAGCAGCAATGCCACCTGCCCCATACACAATCTCAGTAGAAGCAGCACCCCCTCCAATCTCACCCCTGCCCCAGCATCCCTGATTACCTGAGAGGAAGCTGGAGTTGCCTTGCTCCGGGTTGAGCTTGCGGAGGCAGAAGGGGCTGTCAGGACTCTCTGACAAAGCCCGGGGCGAGTTCTCGTTGAGCAGTTCTGTGAGCCGTCGCCTCCGGCGGAAGTTGATCCGGAACTGGTAGAGCAGGTTACTGTCAAAGAAGTGGTGCTTGCCGGAGACTGGGAAGAGAACAGGAACGGGTAGGGTGGCCATCAGGGGTCTCATAGCAAAGGGGAGCTACATCTTCGCCATTGAGCAGCAGGGGTGGAGGAGGAGACCTGCTGCAGTGTTACCAATGCACCATTTGCAGTGTTACCAGTTCTAGTAAGTGTCACAATATTTGCTGTTTTTCTTTTCTTAAATCCCCAGCTCCTGGAGTCATGTGAGGAGGGGAGCAACAGAGGGTCCTGTGGCACCTTTGAGACTAACAGAAGTACTGGGAGCATAAGCTTTCGTGGGTAAGAACCTCACTTCTTCAGATGCAAGTAATGGAAATCTCCAGAGGCAGGTATATATCAGTGTGGAGATAACGAGGTTAGTTCAATCAGGGAGGGTGAGGTGCTCTGCTAGCAGTTGAGGTGTGAACACCAAGGGAGGAGAAACTGTTTCTGTAGTTGGCTAGCCATTCACAGTCTTTGTTTAATCCTGATCTGATGGTGTCAAATTTGCAAATGAACTGGAGCTCAGCAGTTTCTCTTTGGAGTCTGGTCCTGAAGTTTTTTTGCTGTAAGATGGCAACCTTTACATCTGCTATTGTGTGGCCAGGGAGGTTGAAGTGTTGGAACACTTGAATGGCTAGCCAACTACAGAAACAGTTTCTCCTCCCTTGGTGTTCACACCTCAACTGCTAGCAGAGCACCTCACCCTCCCTGATTGAACTAACCTCGTTATCTCCACACTGATATATACCTGCCTCTGGAGATTTCCATTACTTGCATCTGAAGAAGTGAGGTTCTTACCCACGAAAGCTTATGCTCCCAGTACTTCTGTTAGTCTCAAAGGTGCCACAGGACCCTCTGTTGCTTTTTACAGATTCAGACTAACACGGCTACCCCTCTGATACGTGAGGAGGGGAGACTCTCAGCTTTCATTAAAAAACAAAATGTGAATTTCTAACCCACAGGGTTGCAGAGAAAAGCTTGAAAACACGACCCCATAGAAGCTAAAACCAAACCTAAAGCTCAGAAACCAGAAGGCAAATAGGAGGAGCCCAACAATCGTTATTTTTAAAGCCTCGGTCTTTTGGGGAGCCTGATTCAGGATTTTTTTTTAATGCTCAGGATTTTCAAGACAGGGTGTGTTCTTATTCCCCTTTTCAGTATCACAAGGGTCTGGTGGGGGAGGAAGCTATTCCATTATCAAACCCAGCCATAGGATGCAGTCTCATCCCTTCTCCTCCCAACCCCCCGCCTCTCCAACAGCCAGGCATGGCAGAGTGTGGGACTACACTTCCCACAATGCTTTGCACTGCAGGAGCACACCAAGGTAATGTTGATAATGTCAAGTAAAAAACATTCCAGTGAAAATCCCACAGTCCAGTAAGGCTGGGGTTATTACCAGCTAGAGTTCGGTTTATTGGTGGTACAGAAATAACTGACAGGACGTTAAATTGATAACCAATGAGGCATTTCCTCATTGGCAAGAATGAGATTTTTTCCCCGTTGGTTTGAGGAGGAGGTGGGAGAGAAGTGGTGCTGCTCTATGAGTGCTGTTTACCGCCTCAGAGCGGTGAAAGAGTTAACACCCTTTCCCAGAGGAATGGGGGCAGCATTGTCACAGAGCCATTGTCTCTCTGTACAAGCAAATTCAGAGCTTGTCTCTGCAAGCTGGGGTGCTGCATTTTCACCTGCTCCGCAGTAACTCGCCGGGTAGACGAGCCCTCCGAAATATATGGCCTTAGAAATGGGCCAGATATTGAACGAGCCCCTCCACTTCAACAGCCTTATTTCTTCATTTATAATGTTGGCGAGGAATCTCAGCTCTGATCTCACAGAGCGTATGCACAAGCAGGCTTCAAGTGTCTTGAAATCCAGATGTGAATCCCAATTCTGTGGCTTGGGAATGACACTTTGAAGAGATGCCAGAAAAAGTGACTCAGATTCCGTCTCAAACATTCAAGGGTGACCCCAGACTGCCCGGGCCCCTCTTCCAAAATTAGAACTAAATGGACCCATTGCTATCTCCGAGTAGAAACTAGCACTCGGCACATGACCAGCATTTGTTACTTGTTATAAATGAGGGTTTGTTCCAAGCAAAGCATTAATAGCTAGCCCCATCCGTCACCTTCCTTCCCCATCTCCAGGCACTTCGGCTTACCATGCTGAATGATCCCATGTTCCAGCAGCGCTCGGCCCAGCTCCACAGCTTCCTTTCTGTTTGCTGTCTCCCCTTCCTGGATGAGCCAGTCAATCATTTCACAGCCCAGGAATGTCCTCTGGTACTTCACAGAATTCTCCTCTCTCGCCTTCAGTATGGAGTCTTCTACATTGATCAGCCTGGCACAGAGAAGAGACATGCCAAGGGGTAAGGAGCGGGATGGACCGAGAAGAGTGATCTTTTCTTTACCCCTATAACTACACAAGCACCTTGGCAGGAACTAAAGCCAGCTGAAGCATTGGTTGTCCCACCTGTCATGAGCAGAGAGAAAATAAACAGTGGGGGGACCCAATACATGTTGCTACACCATAATATGCTTGATTATGTAACTCCAAGTGTCAGACTTTTCCCCTCTCGAGCCATTAGCTCAGGGCAGTTTTTGGAATGACGTTGTTCCCATGTCAGAATGCTGTATGTGGAGGACCTAGAAGATGAATCCCATGGTAACATCAAAGCCAGTAAGAACCACAAAGGCTGTCTAGGATGTTTCATGGATTTGATTGGGGTTTAAAGGAGGTGGGCATGCTGGAATGGGTGAGAAAAAAAAGAAGTCCTCAAGGAAAGGAAGACTCTTGCCCAGCATGGAGACATGAGAGGTAAACAGAGGAGTCTGTCCAAGCTTCTACTTACAATTCCACCATAAATAAATACTCACTGAGCTCTGGTTTATAAGGCTACAGGGGCTGAAAGTGCTGCCGTATGAGGAAGGACCAAAAAACAAAGCCTACCTTGGCTGCACAGTGATGGAGCAGTAATAATTACCTAAGGATTTCGAAGGTGTGGACACCATGAAAGGTGAACTGCTTAGGGGGAACAGCTAAGGGTGGCGAGACAAAATTAAGAAAAGGAACATTGTAGGCTGAACAATAAGGTAAGCCTCCAATGAGTGTACTTTGTTTGCCCAAGAAATCTGCACTGGTTTAACTAAAGGGGCAATTTTAAACTGAATTAAGCCAGTTCAAACCCTTATGTAGACACTCCAGGAATCAGTTTAAGCTAAGGCAAAATAAATATCTACACAGCCTATTATGGTGGCTTACCCACATCAGTTTAAACCGCTCCTTTATTTAAAACTAGTGCAGCTTTCTCATATAGAGATAGCCATTGGGCTCCCAAGGGAAATGGCAAAAGCCCCATTGCTTAAGACAAGTAAGGTGAGAAAAAGCACTTTTAAATGAGATGTTTAACCCACATGATCAGAACCTAAATTCTAGGTCTCATTCAAAACACAACTGAGGAGACAGGTGAGTCACTCAATAGTTTAACGCACAGTGGAAAACACCAGCTAATTCCAAAAAGATTAGCTGTAATGAGCTGTGCAAGTAATTATAACAGAACCCAAAGCCAAGTTAGAAAGGCAGCGTGGGAGTTTTGCTTGTTTCAGGTGAACCCATGCAAAACGTGCTCCTTTCACGTGGATTTGAATCAAATCCAGGCAAAAGAGTGTGGTTTCAGCTCAGCCAATTCAAGGTCAACTCAAAGCAAGACAGAGCATGAGAGGTAAAAAGTTACAAAAGGTTCCTGTAACCCCCTGAAAAGCTAAACTCCTAGAAAGGGCACAACTTAAATGCAGTTAAACCCGCGGCTTCCTGAATTCCGGAAGTTTAAAACTGATGTGTCCACAAGAGGGTGCCCTAACCCCACATATGCAAACAGCTGGATCCCTTCAGAAGGCATTTCTTAGGGCTTGTCTACAATTGAAATGCTACAGCTGTGCCACTATACCACTTCAGTGTAGATACGCCAAAGGAGGGGGGAGGATTTTTCGTGTCAGCATAGACAAATCACCTCCCAAAGAGGCGGGAGCTAGGTTGATGGAACAATTCTCCGTCCACCTCATGCTGTCTACAGTGGGTTAGATTGGCTTAACTACACCACTCAGGGGTGTGGATTTTTCTAGCATAGACCAGGCCTTATGCTATTTTGTTTAGGAAAAAGCACAACAACAGAGGTATTGCCTTAATCTGCTAATTTCTGACAGATTGAAATCAGAACGTGGGCCCAACAGAGGACAGACAGCACATGCTGAGTTCTGCACAAGTTTGCCCAAGGGTGGGTTCTCACTTTAGCTGCAGTTTGAGATTCTGACTGCTAGGTGCTTAGCCGCAATAGAGCATTAAGATGAGCGAGTGCTTGAAACAACCAGGTACAGAAGTGATTTAGGCCTGGCCAGGGGGGCACCGGAACAGGAGGGCCCAGAGGGCCCATGGCCCTTCCACTTTTTCCGGCCGAAAGTATGAGCGACAAGGGGAGGAGGGGGCGGAGAGGAGCAAGCGGGGGTGGGATCTTGGGGAGGAAGAGGCAGTGCAGGAGTGGCGCCTTGCAGGAAGGGAAGCGTGAAGGTGGGTTTGGGGGTGGGGGGCACAGTTCAAGTGCCTGTGTAATCCCTGGTGTGAACATGGCAAGTTTGACGGGAGAATTCTTCCATCAACCTAGCTGCAGCCCCTCGGCGAGATGGATTCACTACGTCCATGGAAAAACCGCTTCCGTCCATGCAGGAAGCAGCCACGTGACAGTGCTACAGCAGCAGAGCTGCAGTGCTGTACCGCACCGCTGGAGCACTGACATACCCTTTGTGGTGAAACGAGTTTAAACACAGGACTGGAGCTGATTCTAGGAAGAGACCATTTCCGAGATTTAGAACTAGAGGGGGTTGAAAAAACAAAACAAAACAAAAAAACAGTCATTGAGATAGAAAATTGCTTCCCTCCCTAAATGAGAACTGGTGTCAGTTGTGATTTTTTTTTAATGGCAAAAATAAAATCTATTTATTTCTCCCCTCTCCCCTGCCTCCAAATTTTGCCACTAGAAAAGGGGTGGGGTGGGGACCAAGAAGACAAAAAGGTTGGGGGGGTGATAGGTTTTCAAAATCCAAAAACATTATGGCTGTTTTGCAAAATGCATAAAACAAAAACAAAAAACATGGAAATTTGGAAAAAAGTTACAATTTTTCAAAGTTTTCCAAGACAAACTACTAACATTTTTCAATCTGCTCTACCAAGAAGCCAAGGAATGCTTCACATGACGGGAGATGCCAGCAACAGCATCCAAGTCCAATGCAGGAAGGATGGTGAGGATCCCTGCTGGTGTAAGGCCAGTGTTTTGCTCAGAAGAGAATAATTAGTGTGATGAGATTATACACAACTTTTGGAATTTAGATCCTCAATTCCAAACCAAGCCTGTCCAGGGTTTCATTTCAGGCAGAATAGTTAGCTTGCATATAGCTTTTCTATCCTTTTTTGAAGCACTGTAAAAGCATTGATCATATAAGACAGCCCCTGCAAGGTCGGTATTTTCCATTCCCATTTAACAGGAGGGAGAAAAATAAAAACACAGAAATTAAGTGATTGGCTTAAGGTCAGCATGAACGAGAAGTAGCCTCAACGTCTGGAACGCCAGGTTCCCGGCCCTATCCTGGGGCCACTAGAACATACTGGATAATTGATAATAATGGAAAGAAGGGGGAGCGTTGTGGTTAAGACATGTGATGGGGACTCAGGAGATTTGGAATCAGTTCCCAGGTTTGCCACAAACTGCCTGTGTGGTCCCCCTGTTGGTGCATTGGCTGGGCCATCCGGATCTAACAGCCCAGAAACACCCATCCCCTTTTAACCGTTCCCACCTTACCAGAGCTCTGCTTCCCCACACCCACAAAAGAGGGCAACAACACTGACCAGCTACTTATGTTCTGCCTTCCAGTCCTATTAAGAGGCTTACTGGAATGCAGAGATCCAGATTCTCCAACCAATTTCCCCAGTCAGAGCCAGAGAAGAAGCTGGTTTTTGACCTGGAGGAGTAATTAGCGAAATCTCCACACACAGAGAGAACCCATCTTTGTGTGTGTGTCTGTGTCTCTCTCTCCCCCACCGCCGCTCAATGAAAGGAAGCCGTCCATGGAATCTAAACTACTTATCGGAGCACCCACATTACCATTAGGGTGACCAGATGTCCCGATTTTATAGGGACAGTCCTGATTTTGGGGTCTTTTTCTTGTATAGGCTCCTATTTACCCCCCCCACCCCCATTGTTCACACTTGCTGTCTGGTCATCCACATTATCACAGTATCTTAGGATCTCACAATCTTTAATGCAGTTATTCTCACAATACCCCTGTGAGGCAGGACAGTGCTGTTATCCCCTTGTACGGGGGGAAGTGATGCAGAGAGAGTCTAACTGATTTGCCCAAGGTCACACAGGAAGTCTGTGGCAAAGCAGGACCTCAAACCCAGACCTCCCAGATCCTAGGCTAGCACTTTAACCATAGGCCAGAATCCTGTATTCACTATCAATGGCTCCAAGTCGAGAAGTCCAGATCTGGATTTGAATGTGAACTTCCCCCAGAGCGGCAAAGAGTTCCGATCCTGCATTCCAGTTCACAGCCATCTCTGAACTCCAGTCCTGATGGTCCTGCTGCTTTGCTGCAGTGAGAAAGGCAGCAAGAAGTCAGAGCTGGAGCTACCAGTTGATGCTGTGGAGCAAGAGAAACATTGGCAACGGTTCAGCTCCCTGGCTCTGGAGAAGGCAGCCAGCAGACTGCGCGGTGATAGACCTTTGAGGGAAGGACTCACGTACGTCTCATAAAGGCTCTGCCCCCTCAGGAACACCTTTACATCCTTGTTGAGAGGGAAGGTCCCGTCGTCCTTGCGGAAACGGTAGAGCAACTTGGCGTCCTTGTAGTCCGAGTGTTCATCACAAACTGGAAAGAAAATCAAAACAGACAGCGTCAGGACTGCAGGTTTAAATACTACCCCATAATGCATACACTAGAGCTGAGCTCAGAACTGAGCAAAAAGCCAGTTTTCAGTCATTTAGGACACCGTGGCCCAGTTTCCAGACCTCCAACTTTATGATTACTACAATGAGCTGTATAGAATCCAGGCAGCCAGTCACATGCACCGAACTTTGCTTGAAGGAACTGGAGTAAGTTCTGATCCTGAATACTACACTTAGAGCTCTCATTAGATGACTGAATGGAAAAAGCAGAATTTTTTTTTAAGTCTACATGTTGCAGTTCACCTACAAGCTTAAAAAAAGAAATGCAACCCTCTTCTAGGGCTGGTGCGTTAAAAAGCCAGTGCTACATTTAGAGAAGCTTGGAGAGGGTGGGGGAGATGTAACAGCCAAAAACCCATTAAATTGCCTCAGAATATTTACATTCCTCTTCCCCTATTGCAGATGCTTTGATTTCTAACTGCAGCTATAAAAGAGATTTTTCCACACAATCAATCTGCATCCACTCTTCCCGATTCATTCACATGGCAATTCATCAGGTCTGACATCAGATCTTTAAAGTTAGGTGTATGCAAATACAGCTACCTAATTTAAGGGACCACACCTCATGTGCGCGCACACCTTGGGTATTTGTGCATTCCTCATTTGTACATGCCCGGCTGGTAGGTGTGTGCAGACAGTAATGTGCAAATATGTGAGATGCCACTGAAAGACAATATGGTCACAGAGACAGACCACTGTTCTAAGGACCTGGGAGATCTGAGTTCAGCTCTCCCACTGACTTACTGTTTGAACTTGAATAAGTCACAGCATCTCTCTTCCTCAGTTTCCCCTACCTGTAAAATAGGGATAATACCCATTTAGGGAAAGTGCTTTGAGATCCATGGTGAGCTTGCACTAAGTGGTAAGTAGAGCAGGTCAAAAGTTTGGGAGGAGTTGTTTGTGTCAAAAAGGTTTTTCCCTGTTGTAAAAAAAGTTTTGTTTTAGTATGAAGAAACAACCTATTAATAAAAAAGAAACACAAAAACATCCCCCCGCCCCGCAAGGAGGAGGAAGATTTTTTTCTCTAATGAATTTGGGGGGGTGGCAGGGGAGGAAGAACTCATCAGAAATTTTAAAAAGTTGCCTTTCGAAGTTTCATATAAAAAATTTCACAGAAAGTTTGGAGTAAAAAACAAAATGTTCATTTCCTTAGGAATGTTTGGTAGAACTATGCCTGCCTTTGGTTGACTGGCTCTAGTGCTAAGTGTTATGGTTGGACTTAACTTAAAAAACGTGCTCCCTGAATTGCCTTCATGGTGACAAACTGCACTGCCAGATGTGTCAGGCAGGAGGAGGACTAAGGGGGTTTTGCCCATTTTTTGACTAGTTAATGGTGTTACAATCAGTTTCATGGGAAGGAGAGGGATTAATGGAAGTTAATATGCTCAGCGCCTTACAGGCTGGAGCCCATGGAAAGAAGACGCACTTTTGCAGCTTGAAGGCCTGGCGGATAATACCCAATTTCCAATCCAGTCCAGTGTATGATAGTCCCTAGTTCGCTCATATCTCACAAGTAAGCAATGCATTTCGTGGTATTATTCTTGCCCCTCTCAAGGATGTTGGGACTCGGCGAGGGGAGGGGGAATGGATTTTAACTACCAGATTCCTGGCAGTTCTCTCCACATGGAGGTGAGCAGAGAGCCCTCTTACTAGAGGACTAAGAACAAGAAATGATCCCGAATCAGGAAATAAAAAAGTCAGCCTCATGCATTAACCAGGTGATTAAACAGAAACATGGAAGGATGACGTCTTTGGTGACCAAAAGCTTCGCTCCTGCCCAGCGTTCCAAAGGCTTTAATCAAATAATGGGTTTCTTTGAAACTGTCAACCTGGTGGTGAAAAAAAAAAAATAGCTGGAAAGATGGAAAATAATCAGATTTAAGTGTTAATGGTTAACCCTGAACTAATTGCTGCTACTTTATGCTGCTGTAATAAAGCGCAGCAACAGAGGGCATTTTTATTCGTGGCAGCTTAACGTACAAGGCATTAATCTCGCATCAGGCAGCCAATGACAACAGATAGAGTGTTTGCGTTGCGGTGGTCAAGGGGGTTGTTTCTAAACTCCACTGCCAAAGAGGGGTTGAAGTCAATGAACGCTGCACCTGCCTTCCACCTCCTCAGCTCCGATAAGGAGAGCATAAATGCAAACTCCAGTGTTACCACAGCTCGGGTTGTTAAGGATTTAGGGGCTGAGAGCTCCCCTCCTGTTTAAGCACCTAAATGAAGTGGGCAGATTCTTCATCAGAGAGCAGTAGCGCCCACGGAGAACGATGATATGTTATCCTCTCTCCCTTCCCCCGCTAATATCAAGAGCGATGGATGAAGGCTCTTCTTGAAAATCTGGCCCCTAAAATCTGGATTTTCAGCCTTCATTTTATACCCTCCCCGATTTGGATCTGCCCAGTCACTCCAGATGTCATAGGGTGAAAAATTCTTCTTAACAAGTCTGAAAGACTAACTTACCATGGGGCCTGCCCCAGTCATTTAGCACAACGGATTTGCCACTTTGCACTAGGTGCCCGGGTGTTACAAGCAACAGCTATTTAAATTCACCTTTGATTGTCATTTCAGTAAAGAATTTACATTTCCACAGGGCCTTCCATCCTGAAGGGCCCCAAAGGTGTTAGCTATAGTCACAAGATCACTAACATGCAGCTACTTCTGGGGCAGAGCTGGACAAGAACACAAGACAGGTACATTTTTCCAGAAACATTAACTACACCCACTCTAACTGTGCACACACACGGTATACTGCACCCTCAATTAAGTCAAACATGTTCTCTCTTGATCGTTTGGAGGGAAATTGGGGGTTTTGGTGACAGGTTTTTCCACAAAAAGAAACGCATTTCCTTTCCACAGAAGATTTTGTTTTTTCACTGAAAAATTTTAGCAGAAAATGTAAAATGTTGATTAAAACAAATGGGGCACATTTTTGGTTTTTTTGGCATTTCACCTAAAACTTTCTGTGGGGAAAAATGTTCCAGACTAACCCTCAATTTACAGACACTTCTTTGTAATTTTTCAGCCAAGAGGAAATCTGCATGGTCATTTTACAACCCTCCTTCCAAAACCAGAGGTTAAAATCATGCAGGCCTGAAAGAGAGAGCGGTGTCCCTTGTTCAGAGGGTGGATGCTCACCTCTGGGTGGGGCGTGCAGAAGGAACAAATAGCGACCCGTGAATAAGGTCTCGCATAACATCTAGCACTTCCTGCTGCTAGTCAGCCCAGAAATATGCCACAAGCAACCTCATACAGAGAGAGAGAGAAATTTGGGGCCTTTTGCTTCTGACAAGAACCAAGAAAGGTGAGCAAACGCAAGCTGGAGTGAGTCACCACAACTTCTACAAGCCTCAGAAAAGGCTGAGTGTGAAGTGAAGACTAGAGGAAGAGGGGTTGGGAGAGTGTTCAGGCCAAACTAGCCATCACCTCCCCCACAAAACAAGAAAACTCTGAATTCTTTGGACACACTGGACACAGCTCTTAAAAATCATCTTTTTAGACTCCTTTCCCTCTTTGTGGCCGACAACCAGACTAGAGAGGCAGGATGCTCGGAGAAAGAACCAGACAATCCTTTGCCTCATGGACTCTCTGCCCCACAGACCCTGGAGCTCCCCTCACCACAGCCCAAGGTTTTGCTTGTACATGCTGTCCCAGACTGCTGGAAGAAGGCACCCTCGGAGTCTGTGTTTATTTTGGTTTCAGCCAGCATCGGGCTCTGTGTGACATACACAAGCCAGCCTTGTGTAGCTCCTGCAGGGGAAACAGGCCTGAAGTATATTCTGCCAAACCGTTGGCTAAAAGCTGAACATTCAGGCTCATTCAGCAGAAGTCGCCCTTGCTCGTCCCCTGACCATTTGCTCTCCGCTGCAGATTTCACCTTTGTTAAGTGTATCGCAGAGCGGGCGCGTCACTCAACAAGTTCACTCGGCTGGTCAATCACAGAAACGTTTTCCATTCCCTCAAGTGCCCTGCGGTTGTATGACCTGGGTCCATGCCTTGGACACTAAGGACAGACATTACATCCTGCAAAGTTAAGCAGCAGTGCAGAAAGACTTCAATGAAGGCAAGAGATCTGGCAGCAAAACCTACATTCTGTGTGCTATTAAAGAGAGAGGACTACTCATTTAAATAAGCACAGAGAGAGTAGTTTGAGTCTCTCCATAAAGATGCAACAGAGGGTCCTGTGGCACCTTTGAGACTAACAGAAGTACTGGGAGCATAAGCTTTTGTGGGTAAGAACCTCTCTTTTCAAAGGTGCCACAGGACCCTCTGTTGCTTTTTACAGATTCAGACTAACACGGCTACCCCTCTGATACTTAACTCCATAAAGATGGTTCTAGCATCAAGCAGAGGACCTCAGATGCCCCAAAGCTTGGGTCTGATTCAGCTATGGGGTTTTGGCTTGGCCCATTATAAAAACCAGCAAATAGCTGCAAAATGTGGATGTATATTCCACACTCAGTCACAAGGGTGTGTATAACTAGGGTTTGGCTTTAAGACCAATGGACGTGGTAGATTCTCCACACTTGGATTCTACCAGTCATGACCGAGGGTCTGGATGACACGCTCCAGTTCAACCACCAGTTATTGGGCTTCATGCATGAATCAATGGGTGAAATTCTGCATTATGCAAGAGGACTGCATGGGCCCTTCTGGCCTTTTGTTGTTCCAGGAAGGGAGAGAGCAAGCTCATTTTTTTTTTTGCCGCTTAAAAATAAACTGAGCTGTCTTGTCCACCTCCCCGTCCCCTCTCCTCCCCTCACAAACCAAGTTGATTGCATTCCCCTCTCTAGTCTAAATGGAGCTGGTATTTTCATCTAGCACTGGCAGGATGGTGTTGGGGACAGGGCTAGTAGGTAACCCTGCAATGGGAGCACATGCAGATGCTGCTTTGCCAGAGGTGCTGAGGCTTTAGTTTTGGGAAGCAGGGTGCAGTTTGTTATTAACCCTCCTGAGATTTTATCTCCGGGAAGAGGATTTTTAGTTTCTTGATAACATCATGGGAGTTTTCGATTGCGTGTTAAAGAGCTAGATGTTTTTAATCCAGAGGATTGTCTCCCACCAGATCACCAAAGCAGAACATCAGCGCATGGATATCTGGTTCCAAACATCCCCAAGTTTCAGGGAAGTGGGGTGGATCTGATGTGGGAT
Organism: Trachemys scripta elegans; assembly: GCF_013100865.1. Taxonomy (NCBI): domain Eukaryota; kingdom Metazoa; phylum Chordata; order Testudines; family Emydidae; genus Trachemys; species Trachemys scripta. The sequence goes on from NC_048309.1 coordinate 5,992,281, forward strand.
TTTGGCCCAGGCTCATCTCTAGTAAATTGAAAGTTAAAGGTGAGACAGCCACTCTTCGCACTACCAGCAAGCGCCCACAAACATCTTTCATGCCCGCACACCAAGGGTGAAATCCAACCCCATGTGAAGAGCCAGCCCAGGGCTTGCTTATGCACCATGAAAGTCTCACCACAAGCCCTCAGATAGGTCTTATGAAGTGCATCTGTCTTGTACTAATTCTCTATGCAGGGTTGAGTTTCATCCTAAATGAATCTCTCTCCTGCACTTCAGTCAACACAAGCAACAAACAGCCTCACCCTAGCTGCAGCATATGAAGTAGTGTGGCTGAGTGAACAGTGCACTGGCCTGGGACTCCTGCAGGGGAAGGAACTCCTGTGTTCTATTCCCAACTCTGATGCTGGGTGACCTTGGGTACATCTCGTCCCTCTGTGCCTCAGTTTCCCCATCTGTAAAATAAGGATAGTGATTCTGACCTCCTATGTAAAGTATGTCAGGACTGACTGATGTAAAGCACGACATAAAAGCTAGTTGTTATTACTACAGTTACAACCTAGCGGTTGCCAGATGAATTCTAGAACTATTTCCTTCACCAGGGAAGACAAGGATTTGTCTAAGAACCATCTGAAAACCAGTCTCCAGCCCCAGTGGTCTACAGCATGGCAGGGCAGTCCAGTTCTCTCGAAAAGAAAAGGAAATAAATCTGTTAACGCCAACCAGGTTAACTGCGCTAGAACATAGATAGCAACAGCCATGTTTAAACATGGCTCATAATAGCTACCAGTCATGAGGACAGAATATACAAAAAAGATTCTATAACTCCCAGAACTGGACCCTAAGAAATCAGACCCTAATCCTGCAAGCACTTATACACATGTGAAACTGGGGCTTTAATACAAATCTCTGCCCCCAAAAATTAAAGTATTATTATTATGCCCATTTTTCAGATGAAGATACAGAGGCAGAGACTTAACCAAGGAAGGCATAGAGTGAGTCTGCATCAGAGCGAGGATTAAGCCTCAGGAATTCCTCTCTCTTGCTCCAATACTCAGTTCCCTAGACCACGCCTTCCCCAGGTATCTAACAACATGACTCAGCCCAGTGTTTGTATAAAAATAAAGTAGAGCTGTTGCAAGTTTAAAAAAAAAATTCGGAGCCATTGGTCAGGACCCGTTTGGAGCTGGGTGCCAAGTGAGTCTTTACTCTGAGTTGGGTCCAAAGACAGGCCTGGAAAAGGGCACTGTACATTTTTCATTTCCAAGAGAGGCTTTCCTGCATGTTTGCGTTGGCCCTTGGGATGCCACGATCCGATCATGGTGTAGCGCTTGCTGGCATGCACGCTGCACTACCACCGTCCCCACCCCAGACATGAGCTGGAAAGTCAAGGGACACTAGGCTGGGGCAGTAAAAATGAATTTTACTACATTTTTTATTTCTTCTATCATGAAGTTTCAGCCATTTGAGTATTTGCATAATACAACCATATTGCAGGGATTCAATTCCGTAAAAATCTACACCACGGTATTTCGGCAGCTGCTGAACGGCAGAGTAGCGTCCAGGACAGGGTGACTGAGCTAGAACCAGTTGCATCTCATTTCCCATGAGACACACCTCCAAGAGGTATTTCATTCTTGTGCAGCCACAGTCTCTCTTCTGGAGTGGATGCAATGCAAGAGACTGGGAGCATCGTGCAACCTGAGAAGTAGTGCTATTAAACAGGAGCCCAGTTCTGCACATCTCAAACTCCGGGGGGGGGGGTCATCCCATTGGCTTCAGCGGAAGTACTTGCATGAGAAAGGGTTGCAGAAGTGGATCCTAAATAAGTAAGTTGGTCTGATAAGTGGGAACAGACAGGGGAATGACTAGTCCAGACACTGTGAATTTTCTCTCTTGGGCAAGTTAAAGGGTAACTAGAGTTTACAAACCATGATGGATGATGTAATGGTCCATTAGCTTCTGCATTAGGCGGATACCCGTCTCTCGGTCTGGTGCTTCCTTGTGGTCAATCAGCCAGTCTGTAAGCTCCTTTGCAACAAAGCAGTTGGGGTACGTTCGAAGGTGGTGGCGCCTGTCCTTAATGAGCTTTCCATCATGAAGTCGAAGCCTAGGATGAGAGAACACTATGAAGTGTATGTGTGTAATTTCAGAGACATTTTAGATTACATGCCAGTGATGGATGTGCCACCATAGGCTTGGAGATGATAGTTTAGGCAAGAATCTGGATGCTTAACTGCACCTCTTTGAATTGCAAGGTTGTCTTAGTTCTCATAAGGTTTCTGTCTGGTGACTTTGCTGGTACCTTCCACTGATAGTCCTGACCAGAACACAGAGGGAAAAGTAAAGTGAAAGTTGTGACCCTCAAAAATCCATTCACCCTGGATTTGGTTTGAACTAGTTCTTATTTTGCCTAAAATCAGCTGATCTTTCCCGAATACTTCACAGTAAACAAATATGCTCGTAGGTATGCAATGTAAGAGGAGACATTACCAGATGCTATTTTTTTCTGTCTTAAAACACGGGGGAATGATTTCATTGATGACCGATCATAACTGCTCCAAAATTTAGAGGTTGATTATTCCCCACTGCCATCACACATACAGCATTGTTAAATTTTACCATCATCCACACTAGTCTTAGTCTTAACAGCATTCTGGGGGTTATGTTAACATTATTTAGAAAATACACGGCAGCTGAGTGAGATTTGTGAAGGAAAGCAAGAAAAAAAACTATCACTCATGCTTGCCCCAGCTCTGCTCATCATCACCAGGAAAGCAAGTCCTAGAGGTCAGCTATAGTATTCAGCACTGAGCATCAAACAGTAGCAGGTCATGTTGGGTTGGGATGGGAATGTCGAAAAGCCACACTGGTTTTGCTGTATGTATTTGACAAGGACTAATACAAGGTAAATCACTTCAGGCAGTTATGAATTCCTACACAAAAAACTTAAACGGCACACATTTACCAGTGTGTCCAGTCTGGAATGAATGTCTTATATGCATGGGATACCAATAGTAGAAAGTTAAATTCTGTATGAGATACTTCCATCAACAAAGAGTCTGGTCTAAAAAAATTAAAAGAAAATAATGAATATCTTTTAGAACAGACAAAGTCCAATCTAGGCTGGTTTAGATAGTCAGGAAGATGGGGGGGGAATACAACTGGGACATTTGCAACTCCTGGGGCCGATCCCTGCAAAACCTCAATGTCCCAATGAGTTTGTTACTTCAGTGGAAATATTTGCGTGAGTAAGGGTTATTCATATGATTAAGGCTTTGAATTTTGTAATGACCTTCACAGCTGAACAGGGTCACCAATCAAACAGATCTTGTATTCAAGCCAAAACCAAGTGGCAAGGACAAAACCAAAGGTATCAAACTTGGCAAGCATTCTGCCTCAGTCATTACTGTTTCCAAAATGTTAACGCTGGAAAATGCACAGGGCATGAATCCTACCTGAACAGGAGTTGTCTGATAATATCATTTGTTTAACACCAAGATGTTTATAGTTTCAAAACATTCATTATAAGACACTCTTGCCCAGGGCCAATATATTCTGCAAGGACATAAATCATGGAGCATTTCTTTGTTTAATGCCTTCAGGTGAGTTTTTCCCCTGCCCACAACAGAACTTTACATAAATTCTATTAGGTGTCCCGTAGATCATTTTCTATACAAGACAATGCTTTGTCTAACAAATTGTAAGAAGCACACAAACAATTCCCACATCACCACATACTATGCCCTGGAACCTCCCAGTTCCATACAGTATTTATGTTAAAGGATTAAGGGAACAATAGAACCTCAAACGTCTGCAGATCGTGAATTATTGGACAAAGGAGGGTTTAATAATTGATGACTGCAGTTAAGACTGCCGATTAAGAATGAGAATGGAGACCTGTCTGCCCTCTTGGCATTTTGCATATTAAGGGACTTGTGTCTAGCCAGCAAAAATTGCACCTGTAAATGCTGCTGTGCATGCACAATCCTCTGACTTGCCAGCTCCAGTGCAGCACATGCCGGCCCCGGAGTGGGATTTGTGAATGTAACCAACGGGAACGTGCAGAAGTTGTGATGCTCTTTAGGTGGCTGCATTCAACAATGTGGCCCATCGTTATCGGCGGGAAGGTCTGGTAAAAACTCGAGTCCTGTGTCTGTGCCACCTCTGTCAGCTGCTCACCTAGCTTAGCAATAGCAGGTGTTAAGATCAACAAGGTCAGAAAATTGAAACTTAGTGAAACTCTGAGGCTCGAGAGCTTTCCAGGGTTGCTCCTCCCATTAGCTACTCCTCCCTGCCTTTGGACCTTCCTGTAGGCCTCTCCAGTTTTCTCCACCTCATGAAAGGGCCCCATCCACAGGGAATGCAATGGATGCTGGTTTGAGGCCTTGTCTATACTACAGGGGAAATTCGATCTAAGCTACGTAAGAGTTACACGAATAGCATAACTCAAATCGACGTAGCTTAGATCTACTTACCGCGGAGTCCACACTACGCGATGTCAATGGGAGATGCTCTCCCGTCGACTCCCCCTACTCTTCTCGATCCGGTGGAGTACAGGAGTCAACGGGAGAGTGATCTCCAGTCGATTTAGCGGGTCTTCACTAGACCCGCTAAATCGACCGCCGATGCATCGATCGCCACTCGTGGATCCCCCGGTAAGTGTAGACAAGCCCTGAGTGTTAGGTACTTTCCAGTTCCACAACCAATAACTGGCCCAATGCATCCTCCCCGCAAAACAAAGCCTCAGTCTGAATCCCAAAAGTTCTGACCTGATGTCACCAAATTCAACATGAAAACTGGAGTCTTTGTGTAAGGCAAACCTGGACATCAGCAGCAGCTGGGGCCCACAGCTGTCTAAGACCCACCGCTGGATCAGCAAAGGCACCAGAGAAAAGGAGACAGTGCGAGGAGGGAGCCGTGCCGTGTTGAGAGGATGTGTGTTCCACTTGAGGACCAAGGAAAGCTTTGAGATGGGTTTTTTCCCCAAACTGGTTTGCTCAGCCTTACATTAGAAGCATCCCCAGAGTTAGTACCACTATATGAGGGCATAAGCACAGTTTCAGCCCACAAACCCTGCATTTTTTTTTAATTCTGTGAGCATGCACAGGGCCCCCTCTCACCACAGAGAGGCAAGGAAAGCAGTCCAGTAACCCAAGGGATTTCCCAATCAAGAAGTTCAGGTAGAATTCAGGCCTGTATTACATGGCCTGAGATATCCTGCTTTCCGATGACCAGCCAACAAGAATCAAACCCATATGTTCTTGTTCAGCTTTTTATTCCATTTTCACTTGGAAGTTTTGTCCAAGCAAGAAGAGAGCAAACATTTTAAGTCCCAAATTTTCTCTCAAGAGAATAATCTACCATGCAACCTTGAGAATTGCCTTTTATTTTAGGGGTTTGGAGGGGCCGGGGGGAAGCATCCTGTCAAAATGCTATCAGCATTGTATGCCAATTTTAAAGTCCCCCCCTGCCCAGCCCACCCGCTCCATAAAGAGGTAACCAAAATGTTATCTCCTTAGTACACAACAAGAGAACTACTACTTTATAGGAATGTTTCTTAAGATAAGAATGAAACCAAGAATACTCTATTGTTATCATGACTCTGAAGAAGTCTGTATAACCCTTATATATTGTCTTGGATATGAAAACATGTAGAACCCAAAGCCACACAACGATGACGTCAAACTGAAATTAGTTGGAAAAATTATTTCTGGTTGTGTAGTATTCGGAAGTTGTTTCTGGTTTTGCAGTATTCATTTTTCACTTTTTAGAATTCTGCAAAAACTGTTACACAAATATTGTTTAAAACAATCCCCCCGGTTTCTGGTAAATAAAACATTTGAACAATGGTTTATATAAGAGATATTAAATTGAGATAAAACAAATTGAAGAGTTAACAGTGTCAGAATTTTTAAAGCATTTTTGACTAAGTAATTTGGTTCAAAAATTTTGACCAGCTCTAACTACAACCCCAGAAGTGAATGCTCCCAAACTTTGGGGGAATTCAGCATTGAGTTTGAACACTGAGCCTCAGACCCATCTCTCATGTATCATTACTAAGGTTTTAACTATGTAGTACTGCACGTAGCTCTGAAACAGTGATGACCTATGTTTTCAGTGTGCTGTTTGTTTTAATTGCTATCAAGTCCACCATACTGCTCTCAGAAGGACTGCAGCATGTAACAGAAGACACACCCCATGCTCTCATGTACACATTACTTGTGTTCTTTTTGTTGTTTTCCTTAGTCTAAAAAGGAGATTATACACATTTTGCTCTTTTTGTATGGAAAGAGGTAACACTGAGTATATACCAACAGGCCCTTTGAAGAAATCATTTGACACGTACATGAAGAGTAAGTATATTATCTTGAGAAAAGCAAATCTAGCTGAAACTCAGATTGACTTATAGTTATCTTGCTTCCAGATAAAGATTGCTAAATAAGGGTGTGTAATATGACATTTAGACTTTTTCTTCTACATGCCAAAAACCATTCGTGTTCTGCCAAAAACACAAACAAAAGCCCCCAGAATAATACAAGGAGAAACTGGCTGCTAGAACACAAAAGTCAACAGTTATGAAACACTTTCCTTTTTGGCTGGTGCTGCCTGTGCATTGGTTTTAGATGGGTTGGTTGGGCAATCATGATGTTTCTTTGTCAAGGTCGCTAGAGGGACACCATTATTCATGCCCTGTGACCTTGTTCACAGCAAATCCACAGCACTTCAAGGAGGGAGAGCGGGGGTGGACATCAAGTGTTCTGTACGTTTATTCATGGGTATTTTTGTTTTGTTTAACATACAAGAGCTCACTAAACTATGGTAATTCTTTAAACACAGAACAGATAATCCACTGTCATAGGTTTGGGGGCTCAGACAGTTCTCAATTATCCTCTTCTGATGAGAGAGGCTCCGATACTTGAATCCAGCTTTCCTTTGATGCTGGTTTTCTTTCTGTACTCTGAATTTTTCACCCCTTTTCATTAATTTAGTGCTCAAAGGTTTCAGATTGACAGAACAATACCCCAATAATGCAATACGGTGGGTAACTGCGACTCCATGCACGCACAAGAGTCCATGCCTACAAATCTGATTGCAGGATCAGAGCCCTAGAGAGAAGTCCTCCATCCACAGATTCAGTACGGGCAATGGCCGTTCCAGCTTCTCCACACTATTCTTCTAGTGCCCCTCATAGCTAGAGTGGCTCAGAAAACACTATATATAATCTGTGAACATTTTTGAAAGAAATGAACGTCTCCGTTTTTTTGCTCAAGATTTGCATAGAAACTTGCAAGTTTAAAAAAAAAAAGATTTGAAGGTTTTTAGTTTTTTCATAGAAAACCTGGAAAAAGTTTGAACAAGGACATTTTCCATAAAAGTTTTCAACTTAAAGAAAGGCCATTTATTGATAGGAAAATAAAGTTGTTGAACCATCAATTGTAACTAGCTCTTTTCAAAGAATGTCTGGAGAAAACATATATAATGTTGTATTTCATCTTCATGTCCATATAGCTCAAAGTTTTCAAGAGCGACTAGTAATTTGGAAAAACCTCAATATTTGGGTGCCCAACTTGAAAGGACCTGATTTTCAAAAAGTTGGGCCCCTAACAGTGTTTCCAGATGGGCTCCTCAAAAATTGAGGTGTCTAAATATCGCCAGTTGCTTTTGAAGATGTTGGCCAACATCTGAACCTTTTGATAACTACTAAACAACTATAACCTTTATCACTGTGGTTTCTGGGGAGACTGTCCACTAGGAATTGGACTAATATTTCTCAACTCATTTAAAATAACCTACTGTACTTCTCTAATGAAACTGAAATCTGTACTGAGTCCCTAAATAACTCCAAAAATGTTACAAATATGATAGTTTCTCTCCTTCCAAATTTTCTCTTTAACCCTATATTTTACATGCTACACCAAAAGGTTTTTGCAGTTCTTGCATTGGGTCACTTCCAGTCCCAGTGAGAGATTAATAATGCCGGACTATGCTGAGTTGAGCACCTGCTCGTTTGCAGGGGGAATGGTATTCACCTGGTCTTGCAGCTGAATCATAGGCTTTGTCTTCATTATTAAAATAAAAAAGGGGGCATAGTATACATCCACATGTCCCTTCTGACCTTGAAATGTATGAACTCTATATGGCGACAAGGCACTGGTAAATCTTACCTTGATGTAGCTAGTCAAGGTTAACCTTTACCACTCACCCATTGTTTACCTTGAGTAGCTACATGGAGATAAAGACTACTTGTCTGGTCTCCACTAGGGTTTTACATTGAGATAACTATCTTGGGTCAGTTCTCTCAATAAAAATATCCTTTGTTTTTGCTGTAAGACATAGCCTTAATATAAACTGAACCACTAGAATATCTTACGTTTACATAGCGTCTTCCATCCAAAAAGGCTTTACAGACCATAGGCCACGTTCTGCCCTTGACTGTTGGAGTGAGGCTCCCATGACACAGTCAATCTTTCAAAGCAGAGTTCCCAGTCACTGAGGCAGGGCCGGCTCCAGGCCCCAGCTTGGCAAGCAGATGCTTGGGGCGGCCACTCCGGAAAGGGGCAGCAGGTCCAGCTATTCGGCGGCAATTCGGCGGATGGTCCCTCACTCCCACTCGGAGCGAAGGACCTTCCGCCAAATTGCCGCCGCAGATCGCGATCACGGCTTTTTTTTGGGGGGGGCTGCTTGGGGCGGCCAAAACCCTGGAGCCGGCCCTGCACTGAGGACTGGTATAAATGCTCTGTTGTTCTCATTCTCAGCTTACAATGATGTCTTATATCGAACTGGAGAGAAATCCTCTTCTAAGGCCTGGTCTACACTTGGGGGGGATCGATCTAAGATACACAACTTCAGCTATGAGAATAGCATAGCTGAAGTCGATGTATCTTAGATCAACTTAGAATCACTTACTTCGCGTCCTCGCGGCGCGGGATCAACAGCCACGGCGCCCCCATCGACTTTGCTTCCGTCTCTTGCCGAGCTGGAGTTCACCAGTCGAAGGGAGAGCGATCGGGGATCAATTTATCGCGTCTACACTACATGCGATAAATCGATCCCCGATAGATCGATTGCTATCTGCCGACGGGTAGTGTAGACATACCCTAAGAGGATCAAAATGGGGCAACTCCCCTGTTGATCATTAATTTCAGAGGAGAACAAAGAGTGGATCCACAAACCAGTGAACCTCTCCAAGTCAGACTCCGGCATAGAAGCAAAGTCTCTATTTTAGAGCAAAAAATTGGCATTTGAAATGTTTAGTAAAACTCCAGAGTGGGTCACTCATGTGGTAGTTAGCTCTAGTTCACACTCCCACAGCAATTAAATGCAGAAGAGTGGCCATGAAAAAAAGGGACAAGATTCTTGTGCAAAGTGATTTCCTTTCTACTGCAGTCCTTCTAGTCAAATACCCTCACATGCTCAGTAGAAGGGGAGGGCAGCCGCAGCAGTGCATATATAAACTGGTTTCTGCAGATACAGCTTTGAGCCATAAAGCAACAAAAACAATTTGTGCTGTACTCCCAGTTTGTATGAGCATGAGTACATTCTTGAGGGGAGGGGAGAGGGTTACATAATTGGACCAGCCAGGTTAGCTCTGCTTAAGTGACACCAAGTTTCCCCCCCTCCCCCTCCCACTTTTAATTTAGGCACGGGAGACTGAGGGCTGAGTTTCAAGAAGAAATCCAGGCAAGATCAGGCCTGATTTCCAGTCGTAAACTTTCTGTAGTAAGGAAACCCCAATACTCTGATTTTCAAGGCCAGATGGGACCATCATGATCATCTAATCCAACCTCCTGCATAACACAGACCAGAGAATTTCACCCAGTGATTCCTGCAAAAAAACACACCAATAAGTTTGTGATTGAAGTACAGTGTGTCTTCTAGAAAAAGACATCCAAGCTTGATTTAAAGCTTTCAAGTGACGGAGAATCCACCAGGCCCCTTGAAGGGCTGCGATTTTCAACAGGGACTAGCGATTTTTGGTACCTCCATTTTGGCATGCCCAAATAAACACCTTAAACGGTCCTTATTTTTGGAAGTGCCCAGCACTTGGTTTAAGGTGTCAAGTTCAGCACCCAAATAAATCCTTATTCCCTTTTGAAAATCTTGGCCAATCTGTGCACCCATTTGCATTGTGGCTTTGTTCTTCGTGGGAGTGAATCTTCACTTCGGACCCTCTTTGTTTACCAAGAAGTAAATCCATGAACAGCTTTTTAGTCCACGAGTGCTCAGTCCAGCCCAAGTATATAAAAGAGAAGGGCTTGTCTACACAGGAAAGTTAATTTGGGTTAAGGTAGGGTGTGAATTGAAAGCACAATAGCGATTCCAGGATAACTCCGTGTGTAGACAAGCTATTCGTTGCGTACAGTTGGTAATGACTAAAGCCGTGTCTACACGAGCGAGCTTATAGTGCACAGCTGTACTGATGCATCTGTGCCACTGTAAGATCGTTCTTGTAGCTGCTCTACACCGATGGGAGAGAGCTCTCCCATCAACAGAATAAAACCGCCAAAATAAAAACAGCGGCAGTAGCTATTCGGCAGGAGAAGCTTCTCCCACCGACATAGCGCGGTGCACACTACCCCTTTTGCTGCCGAAACTTAGGTCGCTCAGGGGTGTGTTTTTTCATACCCTGAGCGACATAAGTTTTGCTGACATAAGTGGCAGTGTAGACATGGTTAACCGGCCTCTTCTATAGAGCACCCCATACGCTGATTTTTGCTCTCCGATATATACACACAATGCCCAATAAGTCAATGGAATTTGCATGCACATATACAAAGGAAGAATGAGAAGAGACACAAGGGATGTAAAATAAACCCAGCCTTGGAAAACGTGCTGCTGAGTTACTAATCAGAGACAAAGCCATGTTAGTCTGGATCTGTAAAAAGCGACCAAGAGTCCTGTGGCACCTTATAGACTAACAGACGTATTGGAGCATAAGCTTTCGTGGGTGACTACCCACTTCGTCAGAGACTCTTTGTCGCTTTAATCAGAGACAGGACTTCACTTAGTCAAGAAGAAGGAGATCACTAAGAACTGCCAACTAAGTACCAAGAACACATTAGAAGGGGACCACCCCACTCTGACTGCCTCCTTCTGCTGGTCTGAGGGCCACTCCACTCTTTATGCCTTGCTGCGCAGCACAGGGGAGCGTAGGATACCAACAGAGGGTCCTGTGGCACCTTTAAGACTAACAGAAGTATTGGGGGCATAAGCTTTCGTGGGTAAGAACCTCACTTCTTCAGATGCAAGACGGGATTCCAGAGGACTAGAAAAAAGCGGAGTCCTGGTGGAGTTTGTTTATATATCTCTCATGCAGCTATTTCTGGCTGGGAAAGCTGTTTTGACACCAAACAAGTTCATCTCAACAGCCAATCCAAACTGAGAGCAATTGCGAACTTGTCAGAAGCCAAACAGTCCTGAAGGTAGAGCAAAGATTTGCACAGCCAAACCCAGAACTAGGGCAGGGGCATGTGGAGTCAAGGGAGGAGGGGGAGTGTATATAAAAATAGAATAGGACTGATTAATCTTATTTAGTTATCAAAGTTCACAGAAGAAAAACATCAGCCAGTCAGAACCCAGTTCATTCTTAAAAGTACAGTAGTCTCTTCCACCACTTATGGGGGAGCAACTGGGGTTCAGTGGGCGAGCAGACTACAGAGCTCTGCTCCAGTTCCCTCTGCCATGGCCTCAGGCAAGTCACTCAGTCTTTCTGCCTCAGTTTCCCCATCTATAGCCACTTGCCTGACAGAGGGTTGGAAGGAGAAGTTGCCTGTAATAAAGAGTGCGACACACATGCCAAGTTTGGAACTCATGATTGGCCCCTGGGTGCAAAATGCTAAGCCAGATTCACATACCTCAGCATTGGCCGCTTTGATTTTGCTCACTTCTGGTCTCAACTGGACTATTACAGACCAGGTGCTGGCAGGGTGGGGGGAGTAGGAAAAAAAGGGGGAGAAGTCAGCTGATCCATAGTGGAGTCCTTCTCCCTCCTCACCCCAAAAGGAGGACTCTTCACTCACCAGTCATACACACTCTCTCTCACTCTCCCCCTCCACTTCTGCCATGCTGTACAAAGCAGCAGGGCCACCCAGAGGATTCAGGGGGCCTGGGGTCTTCGGCGGAAGACCCAGCACTTCGGCGGTGGGTCCCTGGAGCGGAAGGACCCCCTGCCGTGGGTCTTCAGGGCACTTCAGTGGTGGGTCCCTGGAGCAGAAGGACCCCCGGCCACCGAACTGCCACCGAAGACCCGGAGCGGAAGAAGCTCTGGGGGCCCGGGGCCTGCGAGAGGTTTCTGAGGCCCCCGGAGCGAGTGAAGGACTCCACTCCAGGGGCCCCGAAAAACTCTCGTGGGGGCCCCTGCGGGGCCCGGGGCAAATTGCCCCACTGCCCCCCCCCCAGGGCGGCCCTGCAAAGTAGGGAAGCAGCCAGCCGGGGTTCTCAATGAGAGGAAAGGAGAAAAAAAGAAGTAGCTTCTGGATTCTTCAAGAGCATCCCAAAATCAAGACTGCAGCAGCAAGAGTATTAGCTCCTGACTATGTACCACACCTGCAGCACCTTCCCTTCCACCGAGACAAGCACTGAGCACGCTTTGGAATCTTGTTATCTGCGGTCAGTTCCATTTGTCCATAGACGCAATAGGGCAGAGCAGGGGCAGCCAACCTGAGCCGGAGAAGGAGCCAGAATTTACCAATGTACATTACCAAAGAGCCGCAGTAATATATCCGCAGCCCCCCATCAGCTCCCCCCACCCCTGCTCCCAGCACCTCCCACCCACCAGCTACCCTGCTGATCAGCGCCTCCCCCTCCCTCTCTGCACCTCCCGATCAGCTGTTTTGTGGCCTGCAGGAGGCTCTGGGGGAGAGGGGGAGGAGCGAGGGCACAGCAGGCTCAGGGGAGAGGGCGGGAAGGGATGCAATGGGGTCAGGGCCTGTGGCAGAGCCAGGGGTTGAGCAGTGAGCACCCCCCGGCACATTGGAAAGTTGGCGCCTGTCGCTCCAGCCCCGGAGTCGGTGCCTATACAAGGAGCCACATATTAACTTCTGAAGAGCCGCATGTAGCTCCAAAGCCACAGGTTGGCCACCCCTGGGGTAGAGTAAATTTGACGGGTCACAGCTGCTGAACTGTATTAAATCCATTTGCTGTTATCCAGGCAACAAGAAACTCAAGCCTGTTGCAAAGAGCAGGTCAAAGGTGCAACGAAGCCTGGTCTTCATTGCTCCCCAGCTGGGAGCAGGGCTCACCTTCTCTGACCTGATGTAATGTTTGCATCCCAAACAGCAGGTGAAAACGTCGCCTAGGGTAAACTAATCTCTCTCAGCTCCCCTACCTAGCTCATTCCCTTTCACTCTTACACCAGCGCCTGGTGGCTTTGTTTTATACATGTTCCATCCCACATGCTCTCCAGCCCAATTCCCCTCACGCATTATTCCCCTCACAGAAACAGCCGCCATCTATCACGCTCACCTCACACACACCAAGCCAACCCAGACTTCTTGTTCAGGATGAGTTGATGCTGTAATGAGCACACCCTAAAGAGCTCCTTAGGACCCACTCACAACAGGAAAGCTCTAGATTTCTTGGCATCCTTTCTATTCTATAGGCTCATTCAATGAGCGAGTTCAGGCTGGCAACAGTGAGGGAGCTGACTGAGCAAAGAGTGGTACAAGATGGGTGGCTTGATGGTACGGGTTGTCACACATTTGACCCAAATTCTCTTCCTTGCTGCTAAGAGCCAGAAAGATCTGACGGGCCATTTAGCATAATAGAGTAGGAGCTCTGCTCATGGGAGGTTAGTCACAAGGTGTAGTAAATCCATGGCCCATATCATGAACATCCCTGTAGAGGGACCCAGATGTCACCAGACTGAATTCCCAGGGTAAATTAGATACTGATCCTGCAAGTAGATCCAGGCAGATGCCCCCTTCTACCTGCACAGATATGATTGCAAGTTTGATACCCATAATGATGGTTTTAGTCCCTCCCTGAATATTTGAGCCCAATGTTTTTGACCCTCAAGTGGCACAGGAGGACATGGTGCTTGTTTAAAACATCCCATTACTTGGGATGTTTACAACAAGGCTGGGCAAAGCGCTAGAAAAATATCCTGTCGAGAACAATCCTGCACTGCCCAGGGGATGGGCCATTCTTTAAAGGTCACATTTCTGTGGTGAGCAATTTAAATTATGCAATTCAGTAAAAAGTCCAGCTGCTGTTTCGCTTCCCACTACAGCAGACCTGGGTTCAGTTTCCAAGACTTGGTCCCTCACCGCTTGGACTCAAAGTATTGCAAAGGCAGCAAGCTTTGGCTTACGGAGGGAAGGGGCCATCAAACAGCAATTCTTCCAGCTACAGAGAGTCCTTGGTAACTCCCAGGGCTAAGAAGGTGGTATCTAGCGACAAGGCAAGGTGAGGTATGTGGGATGTACAATAACCAGGAGAAGTGGTTGACCCTCATTGTCTTTCTTCATATACACTTCTACCTCGATATAACACTGTCCTCGGGAGCCAAAAAATCTTACCGCGTTATAGGTGAAACTGCGTTATATTGAACTTGCTTTGATCCACCGGAGCGTGCACACACACACACACCCCCGCCTCCCCCCAGAGTGCTGCTTTACCGCGTTATATCCGAATTTGTGTTATATTGGGTCGCGTTATATCGAGGTAGAGGTGTACGTTGATTGCAACCTCTTTGGGGCACGTGCTGTCTTTTTTGTTTGTTTGTTATTGAGGATCTAGTGCCTGGCACAACGGGCCCTGATGCCATGCTGGGCATTGTAGGCTTTTAGCATAATACAAATAAATAACAAGGATAAGACCGACACTCTAAGGACCCACTGGAGTAGGGTGCCTCCCTTCCTGACCCAACTAACAGATCCTAAAATTAGCTAGTGACATGAGTTCTGGATGTTTCACATTGCTTAAGGAAGCAAGTTCTCTATTCTCCTCCCAAATAAAAATCTTGGAGCTTAATAAACAGCCTGTGCTCCTGGAGGGAGAGAGATGAACAGGGATTTTTCCATTTAAAAACAGAACAGGTGCCTGCGAAGTGATTATCCCCTTCATTTGCAGGCAGGGAAGGAAAGCATTGGCTCATTCCTAAAGAGTTTTATCAGATACATTGAAGAAGAGATAACAATAAATCACCCTGAATGTAGTGTCAGAATTGGGGTAGTTCAACACAGTGGGTAAAGCGACTGAGGAGCCTACGGTGATGTTTTGGAGACCACACAGACCAGTAAGGGGTTCTGCCTTGTAACCAGGAAGGACTTTGTGCTCTGCAGCTATGGCTCAGATCCCTAACACCAGTAACCAGCCCACAAGCAGAAGATCTTACCCTGGCTGTCACCAGCCCAGTTACTCTTTGCAGGGTGACACCTACACCCTGTTTTCAGAAGAGACTTGGGCACTTTGCCACCTAAATCATTTTTGAAACTGGAACTTCGGGTAAAATTTTCAACAGTGTCATTCTCAAAACTCGCTAAAACTTTCCCAGCCCAGATCAGAGATGCAGCAACTAAAATGATCAGCTAGAAACATGTACGGAAGACCAGAGACCTTGTGTTAGCAGCTCAATGCCACAACTCAGACTCCAAGGCTGACAAGGTGTCCTTCTCTCCAAGGAGTATTGAGCAAAACAAGGGCTAATATTTGAAAAGCAAACAACGACTCAACAATGAAGAGGAAGCTGAAGTCTGCTTCCTTCCCAGGTGCCCATGTCCTAGGAACTGGTTGTTTTATTTAATGAGGGAAGTTTTTCCCTTCACTTAGGAAGTTTGGGAGGAGAGGAGAGTAAAGCCAATGCTAAAAATCCAGGGGTGATTACTAAAAAGAAACTGATTTTTATAAAAGACAAATCAGGAAATACCTTAGAAGAGAGAGATTTTGGTCACTTGGAAACCCCAGAAGGAAGAAAAGCTCTGCACAGAAACAGTGCTTTGAACCCACAAGAGCTGGGGGACGGGGACACGCTAGACCGTTTGTAGCCACAAGCCCACTAATAGCTCTTTTAGCCTCTTATTTCAGCCTCTTTTCATCCTTGTTTCTCTCTTCTCCCTCCCAACCCCCCTGCAAACTGCATTTGCCGCCTGATTAATAATTACAACCGCTCATTTACACAGGCACATCAGGCCAGAGTTGAGTGACAGCAAAAGTTCCCCCCCCCAAAAAAAATCTGAGTTCCCCTTACCTCAGCTGCTCTCCTGCAATCATCACCTCTGCTCTGTGATGTCTCTCGGTTGCTTTATTCTTCAGGCTGTTGCTAATACTCTCCATCCTGGCTCAGGCACACATCAGAGGTTGGAAGAGCTTAGCGGTGTTTGGCGTGCGAGCATGTGTGTGCAAACAGCTGCCTCCCAGCTCCAGAGGACCATTCAGGGAGCTCTTTGACAGCTACAGCTGACGTCCCATTTACTTTCCTGCCTTTCTGTTTACAGTATGTGTGACTGCCAGAGTCAACTGATTAGCACTGCCCAGCTCCACTCCTCCTTAGCAGAGCTAAGGCACCTGGTATAGGCTGTTTGCAGCGTCTCCGGGAGAAGATGGGAAGCAGGAAATTCGGGAGCACTCAGGGGGCTGTTTCCAAAGGATGATTTCCTCCCCTCTCCCCCTTGACTATGCTCAATCCTGGCTGCGTAACAGGTAGGTGCGGGTACCTAATGTTTTTCCCCTGGAGCATGTCATTTGGAGGTGGAGCCTGCTGCAATTTGATCCTTACTTTGGGTTCCTCCCTTTCTCCCTGCAAACTGCCTTGGGATGAAAGAACCCTTGTGTTGTACCTGGGGAAAGCCAGCTGGCTGCTCCAAGAGGCTCAGAGCCCTAGCACTGCCGCTGCCCTTGGCCTGAAGTGGCTTTAATAAACAACGCTAAGGTTGAGGAGGAAGGTGTGGTTTTCAATAGGCTGTGGAGTGTGTCTCTCCCCTGAAATCAGGGGGAAAGTGCTCATTAAGGAGCTGGAACAAGCTGAGCAAAATCAGAGGTGGGTCCTGCACAAGGGTAATTCACAGGGTTAAGCAGTTTGGGGTTGGCGACAACAGCAACTAAACACCTTGTGATAGACAGGGGTCACCTTCGACCTGGTCTTCCCTCTCCCATCAGGGTTGGTGCCCAGGAGGATCCTCACCACTGCTAGAGCAGCGACTCGGGGTGGAGTCATCCACCTGTAGGCTTCCAGAGAAGCAACTCCTGAAAGCTACAGGGACCTGCATTCCCTAGGGGCGACACAGGAGTGGTGGAAGGCCCTTACATACACACACAGGCTTCCCCTGCCAGAACAAGCCCTCAGGTCCCAGGGACTTGGCACCATGCAGTGGGTACTTTGTGCCCAGCATACACACCATGACAATTAGAGGCCCCAGCCTGAGAATTAAAAAGGAATGTGAACGCTAATAACTCCAGATGCCAGCAGGGCCTTTGCACTCTGCCGCCAGCGGGGGATGAAGTCAGTTGACTCTCACATGAAATACTGAAGCTGCTTTCCAAAGGCTTAGTGGGGCAGAGCCTGGAGCTGTGTATTAACACACACAGGCAAGCCACGCAAACAGCACAGGGAAAGAACTGCCTGAAAGGGTGCCCCTTGACTAGGAAACAGGGTGTGTTCTTATCTGATGGTAGCTTGCACTTGGTAACGAACATGAGGTACATTCCCAGTGAAGTCAAGGCAGGGTGTAGTTTTCATATTCCTGAGGTGGAGGCAAAGACTCCAGTGGCAGTCTAGGGTTTACCACGACCTGCTCACTCATGTTAAACAGCCTGTGATTTTACCTCACATTTATTACCTCACATGAGCTAACATGAGGCAAGAACACCCCCTTTTTTCCTACTGAAGACGAGCCCAAAGACGATCTGGGCACATCTATGCTGCAGTCACGGGGTGCAACTACAGCTCGAGTAGGTGTTCCCAAGCTAGCTTTAATCTAGCTCCGGCCCTGGAACAATGAAACCGTGGCAGCGTGCACTTCAGCGTGAGCTAGCCCTGCTGAAACACTGCTAGATTCAAACTACTTCAGGTAAGTCTACCTGTGCTGGAATTTCTCCATGATTTCAGTCCAGACAACCCTCAGAGACCACATGCTTGGCCCATTCTCCGTTAGACCTGCTGGAGGTATTGCAAAGGTCTCCAGCAATTTCAGACTATGCCAAGCCACACGTGCTCTAAGCCCGAGGCACACTGCAGAAAGCGAAGGACCGTTGACACAGCGTTCGGAACTGCTCAGTTCCCACTTGCTTTTTGTCTTTGAATTTTTTTCTCCTGGAGTAAAGAGGATGAGATCTGTCTGCTCTTGCAGGAGGCCCAGTTTGTTCTCTGGGGATAGGAAAGATCTCGTAATTAATCCTTGTGGCTTTGGCCAGTATTTCCTCTCCCCGACCTGAGCCTCCCTCGCTGGCATGCTGCGCACCAGAGGTTGCTGCATTTCTGTGCTGAATTTACAATTTATGAAGCACTTTGGGGATCCTTGGGCATGAAAATTTCTATGTAAATATACCACTAAAGGCCTTATATTTCACTAACCTCTAGCACCCCCCCATCCAGGAGGGCTGGGTCTGTTTAGATTGTCACAGTGATTTCTAAGGCACTGTGGTAATTTCGGTATAGGCTTAGAAGTCAGCATGCTGTGTCACGGACTGCTCTGGTCAGAGGCAGCCTGACAGGCCTTTGTAACTGTGTGCACCTGGATCTATGTACATCTGGCACCTCCCATAACAGGGGTTTTGTCTGTAGCCTGGAAGCTGATCTGCCACGTGACTCCAGTAGAGAGAGACAGCCTCCAGCCAGCAACGTCTACCCCAACTTACTCCAGTTCTTAGCTCACAACAGCCCCCCCTGGACCTTGTCAGTGCCATTCCTCTGGCAAGTTAGAAGGGAACCTGAGGTGCTCCTCTGACCTGGTCGCTGGGCATCTGGTCTCTCCTAGTGATTCCAGCGCCAGCCAGCCTGAGAGTGAAGGACCTGAACTCTGAACCACTGAAATGACAAAGCAATAGACACCTCACAGACCACTGAGCACAGGATTTTATGGTAACCATGTGGTTTCATTGTGGATTCAGCAGTTTGTATTTTTATCAGAAGGTGTACCGGAATATAGCCAGAAATGACAGAACCATGTGTCAATAGCATCATGGTTACATAGAGATGATCATAGAAGATCTAAACATAGACCTTGTATCCAAAAATCCATTGTTGTTCCTCGCCCCTAACCCTAAAATAGCTCTCAAATCAATAGGGAGCTTTGGAGTTATAATTTGGCATGTGAGATGTCTCAGGCTGTGGAACTCATTGATTTCCTATTATTCTATTACAAGTAACAATGATGAAAAAAATTAATAGACGGCAGTAATTTATCTTTCAATGGCTTCTACTAAACCCATATGGGGGCCTGGAGTGTACCCTTAGGGCCAAAGTAAGTCTTGACCCCTTGACTTGGTCCTATATCTAGTTTAGTAAAGGCAATCCTCCTCCTAGCTTAGATAGAACTATGTAGTTCTGAATGCCGCTCAGTAGCCTAAAAACAGTCACTAGCCTAGAATCAAATCCTGGGAGTCCAAAATCAAAGTTCATAAAGCGTTTCCTCAGACAATCAGACACCACTTGCATTTGTAACAAAGAACTGCAGTTAACACTTTGCCCCTTCAAATATTAAACTGGGTGATCTCCTTGTTTGCAGCTCTTAGTAACTAGTAACTAAGGCACTGATCTTGCAAAGACTTAACACTCATGCTTAATTTTGTGCACTTGAGAAGTCCTACTAAAGTTAAGCATGTGCTAGGCTTGGTCTACACTAAACCCCCAAATCGAAGTAAGGTACGCAACTTCAGCTACGTGAATAACGTAGCTGAAGTCGACGTACCTTAGTTCGAACTTACCGCGGTCCACACCCGGCAGGCAGGCTCCCCCGTCGACTCCGCGTACTCCTCGCGGCGAGCAGGATTACCGGAGTAGACGGGGAGCACTTCTGAGTTCGATTTATCGCGTCCAGACAAGATGCGATAAATCGAACCCAGAAGTTCGATTGCCTGCCGCCGAACCAGCGCGGTAAGTATAGACAAGCCCTTAGATTGGGGTCTAATTGGCAAGAAAAGTAAGCCCACATGGCTCTGTCACTGCCCATGCCATGATATTTGCCTATGCTGTGCCACCTGTTTTTGCCCTTTAACATCTATTCCCAGGGAGGGATACCACCTCAGCTGCTGCTGGCCTTTCCCATCATTACCAACATCTTTTCCCAAAGTTTGGGCAGACACAGAAGCAATGCTATTCAGCCTGCAAAGGTCAGCAGAAGAAGAACCAGGAAGTAGTTAATTAAAGTTGTTGTTGACATTGGATGTACATGCAATTATATTCCCTTCATCTCAATCAGGAGTGAAAAATATTCGCTGGCAGAAACAAGCAAAAACCAAGAGACTGATACAGAGGAAAAAATCTTGCCAAAGAAAATGTGGGGAGGATAGGACAGGGAGTGAGCCACGTCAGCTAGGGAGACTTTTTGCTTCAGTTAGAAGCCTAATAAAGCTGAAGTAGTAATAAACCAGATGCCAGATTTAATTAGATCAGCTTAGGCAGCAGTTCACCATGCAGGAACTGGGTAGCTAATATCCCCACCAGAGCACTGGCTCTGTGACATTGATGATTGAGTGTTCTTCTTTGACGGAGAATACAGCCATCTGTCTGAACTAGGTCATTAAACTCAACCTCACCCCTTGCGTTGTTCTGCTACAGACTGAAGTTTGCAGGTCAGGCCCATCACATTTGTTTGATAGTTCTGGACCAGATGACCACCAGGTCCATCCCATTCACTGGCCAGATCTCAAAATCATGATTACATTCGATTTCTAGAAGAATTTGACCAGGAGGAAGGGAGAAAATCTGACCAAAGGAGCCACTCTTACTTAGACGAGGTCCCACTACTTATCAAGATAGACGGGGACCTTAATGCCAACTTCAATTCTTCTTCACTGCAAGAATTGAGCTTGGTGAAAGCTCGGCTAAGCAGCGGTAGTCCATTCACCCCTGGGCACGTCCAGTTGGTTTATGCTGTCTTTGATAACTTTCTGTGGGGGTTCTTAAATTATTGAGATGAGCCAAAAAAGAACTTCCCAGTCATTCATAAACACAAGCTATTGATTTATTAATAAATAATAAACATATATATTTATATAGTTAATTGATGACAGACCAAGCAAGCAAAGTATGGGAGGCTTCAGGAGTGGGATAGCCAGCAGGGATGGTTGATCATACATGACAAGGTCATAAGACCAAGAAGAGAAAAGTCCTATTAGATCCTCTAGGCCTAGATGCTCAAGGTGCTTAGGAGCCTAACTGCCATTGATTTCAGTGGGAGCTGAGTGCCTAAATACCTTTGAAGATCTGGGCCCTAGTTCATCCTCTTGGGCTTGTTCCCGTCAAACTCTTCTCTGGTGTTCTGTGTAGCCTAATCTAAGATGTCCTCAGCCATGCAGTTTCCACCACTTCCCTTTGGAGACTGTTCCGCAGTTCACAGATCTCCTGCTCAGGAGATTCCTGGGTGATATCAGGCCAAAATTAATCCTTGGTATAACTATACTGGTTTGAGTAGAGTTACCCCAGGGATATATTTTAGCCTAGATTCTTCATTTAGTTTGCATAACTTCTGCTCAGCTCCTCCTCATGCCTCCTGTTAATGCTGCTTCTTGCTTGGCATTCACACTCTTCAGACATCTGTAGATAGTTGTCACATTCCCCCACTAGGTCTAGCAATAGTCATGCTATTATCCCTATTTAGGTTAACCTTTCCCCCCATATTAATCCCCCTAGACCATCAGTTGTGGTAGTGGTTCTTCACCGAACATCTCCCTTCTGACATTGAGGTGCCCAGGAATGCAGCATTCCAAGTGTGGCTTCAACACAATTCTATTGAGAGAATTCTCCTCTCCCTTTGTTACAACTGACTACCGCACTTTTGCTGTCATATCGCACAGCCAATTGTGTATCTTAATAATCCAGTTTGATGACCACAATGCATTGTATTCCTGCTGAGAGGTTCAAAGAGAACGAGAATCCACCAGAACCATCAGAACTTTCTCCCTTTATCTCCCAGAGAGTCCACACATTTCTTTAACATTGACGTTGCAATAAACAGGTTGTTTTCTTTTTCCAGTGGCCTAAAACATTAGCAGAATGTGAAGAGGAGAACACCGAGCTCCTTTATACCCGTGTAGACCCAATTGCTTAACAACCAATGGCTTCATCCAGTCCATAGAGGCAGCTGAGAGGCCTAAGACAGTGCAAACCCACTGGGGATTTTGTATCCTTGACTCTAATGGAACTACACCAGGGATGGATTCAGACCTTTGAGAGAGAGGTGAGCACTTGGGCCCTGATCTGCAGAGTTGAGTTGCCAACTTTCTAATTTCACAAAACCGAACACCCTTCCCCAAGGCCATGCCCCTGCCCCGCCCCTTATGAGGCTCTGCCCCCTCCCTCCATAGCTCACTCTCCCCCACCTTCACTCACTTTCACTGGGCTGGGGCAGGGGGTTGGGTTCAGGAGGGGGTGAGGGCTCTGGGGTGGGGCCGGGGATGAGGGGGTTGGAGTGCGGGGGCGGGGGGGCTCAGGGCTGGGGGTTGGGTTCAGGAGGGGGTGAGGGCTCTGGGGTGGGGCCGGGGATGAGGGGGTTGGAGTGTGGGGGGGGCAGGGTGCGGGCTCTGGAAGGGAGTTTAGGTGTAGGAGGGGGCTCAGGGCTGGGGTAGAGGGTTGAGGTGCAGGAGGGAGTGTGGGGTGCAGGCTCCGGGAGGGGGCTCAGGGCTGGAGCAGGGGGTTGGCGTGCAGGATGCAAGCTCTGGGATGGAGTTTGGGTGCAGGAGGGGGTTCTGACCACGGGCAGGGGGTTGGGTGCAGGAGGAGGTGCGGGGTACAGGCTCCTGCCGGGCAGTACTTACCTTAGGTGGCTCCCAGTCGGCGGCGCAGTGAGGCTAAGCCCTGGCTCTGCGCTGCTCCTGGAAGCAGCCGGCATGTCCCAGCGGCCCCTAGGCAGAGGGGTCAGGGAGCTCTGCCCGCTGCCTGAGCCCGCAGGCACCGCCCCCACAGCTCCCTTTGGCCATGATTCCCAGCCAATGGGAGTGGCAGGGCCAGCACGCAGAGCTTCTCTGATTCCCCCTTTAGACAGGGCTGGCCTTGCAGTGGCAGTGTAACTGCAATTTTCATCCACTGTCAGCTGGTGCTGTACACGCAGCCACAGCCCATGCAGACCCTACAAGGTGACTTTTTCCCACCTTTTGGCCCTCCTTATTCTGGGCTAATCCCCCTGGGGCTCCTGTGGCACCTGCCATAAAACAGAACTGCTCTCATTGACATGGGTGTCTACCCCCACCCACCAACCGGCCCTGGGCTGCTCTGTGCCCACAGCCGCTGAGAATCCCCAGGACCCTATACAATATGGGATCCCTCTCCTTCCCCCAGCATAACACCTGAACCAAGGCAGCCTATGGCCTTCCTACACCGTATCCCTGTAATTCTCGGCTCATTGTGTGATATTGGTCCCCTTCTCTACCCAAGCCACAGAGGATATGGGTCTGCTCCAGCCCCCTCCCCCCACCCACCCATTATAGAGGCTTGGAATTTAGCTCAAACTGAAGAGAATCAGGCTGCCAGCGGTAGAAGTGCCTAGCTCAGCCCGGCTGGTGTCCATCACACTTGCACCAGAGAAGTTCTTCCTTGGTTGACTACGGCGTTTGGAGCCTCAGGATCCTGGCCCAGCAGCACACAGGGGCTGGACAGAATTTAAATTTAGTTCATCGTCTCCTGGCTGGTTCACCTAAAGCCACTTTCCCTTAGCTACACTGAGCAGAGGGAGCAACCAAGGAGGTGGTGGGGATTCTCCTACGTTGCAATCAGGGAGCCATGGAAGAAGGGACAGTAGCCTCAAGGTAAATGAAACTTTTTACTACACAACCAGGTCCTATGCTGCTTTTTGTCTGACCAATAGGACATGAGGATTTCCTTTATGCTAATGAAGGAGCAGCAGAAGTGTATCCAGTTGGCTGAATAAATCTAGAGTGGTTACACTGCTCCCGTCCAAGTCAAACAGTGGGTGCAGTCTGGCCAGGCAAATGGACTGTTTGCATCAGAAAGGCCCTTTATATATTTATATTTTTACACACACACACACACACACACACTGGCCTAACCTGTGTCCCAATGACCATGCTGCATCCTAAACACACAGGCTCTCCTTGTGCACTTGGGCAGGTTCTTCACCAGTACCTTAGGATACCTTTAGTAGGGGCATCTTTGCACTTCTATTGTTGCTGGCAATAGCGTGATGTTTCAAGTCACCTGTGTGTATTTAGGGCTGGTGAGGGACTCTGATGTAGTGCGCTCAGGGAAGGACTGGGTTTACTGTTACAATGAATGGAGCTGCAGCTCTGGTTAACAGAACATTGGGTGCTGACAACTTGGGACAGCTCAGATCTAGCCCCCACTTTAAGCCAGTGCCTCATTACATTAAACTTACCTTTCCTTGTGCTCAGCCTAAAGACAAAGCTCATCAGGAGGGCCAGCTCTGATGGTCCAGTGACTTCCATTTTACGGGCATCTGATCCGGCCCCATCATCCTGTGCCAGATCATTGGCCCTACCCAGTGGCTCTGGTTTTTATTTCACTAAACAATTACTGATCGCTAATTGACTCCCCACCCTCCCCGCGAGCAAAGTGCACCCTGCACTGCTGCTACCAGTGGAAACCACAGGCTTTATGGTTCTGACCTCAGGCACTCCCAAGCATAGCCTAAGCTCTGTGCACACCATCACAGTGCTAGCCAAGCCAGGGGACCGGCTCGCCCCACGGTTAGAAGTTACAGTCCCCATCACCCTGTAACCAGGTTACACCCGGACACAGTTAGCTCTCATTTACAATACTGCTATGATCCATATTGTAACCATGCCCTCCTACTGGGTAGTGAAGAGCAGCCCTACGATCCCACTTGCTTTTCCTCTTAGGTGCATTATTCTTCCCTCCAGAGTTTACGCCATTGGGGTATTGCTGATATTTTACCCATCAGATTTTGAACTTCTTCCAGAACAAACAAATTAAAGATGGAAAATATTTAGCGCAAAGCTTTAAGGCAGAGAGAGAATGTTTTGCTGCTATGGTAACCATTTAAGGTACTGCAACACTTGCCAACCGATTTTTGAAAGATTATACAAGAGGAAAGGTTTATTGCGTCTCCAAATAGCCTTGTGTAAAGTGCCACATGCATCTAAACTAAACATTAACGTATTCACTTAACCTACAAAAAACAAGGAATTACTGATACTCTCTCTTCACCAATCAGTCCCTAACCATGCAGTTCCTGCTGGGACCAAAGGGGGCACCATTACACAGCAGCTCTGCACAAGGGTGCCCTGATGCCTGGGAAGTTCACCCTAAACTGCCTGTTGGAGGTGCTGCTACACCCACTACAGATATCCTGCCCACTCCCGCCCTCAAGATGACCCTGGTAAGAGCCACTATCTTTTGGGAAGTGCTATCTTCCTGGTGAGGAGTAAAGCTGAGTTCCTCACACTTTTGGTCATTAAGGACCAAGCTATCAACAAAGTCAGAAGTTTAGTCCCAGGTGCAGTTGCCTGCCTGATCTGCACAAACAAATCCCCAATCGGCATGTTCAATCACAGTAACTGTCTACCCAGTGAGGTACACACATTGTTACATGTCCACCTGGCCTTCTGCAAAATATAGCCCATTGGAGCCCATCACCTTTTTCATGAAAATAAGGGTGTTAACACCATAACCAAATGTGTCCTAAAGACACAGAACGACATTCGTTTTACTTCAAGGAAGCCCACTGCAGTTTCATCATCTTTAGTCCACACTCTGAAGTGTTGCATACTGTGGAAGGCACTGCTAAGCATCTGTTAAGCTCCACTCCAGAGCTAGCTGCATTTTAGGGGTGAGAAACATGATCCTTAGATATACACCTCCTCCCCCCCATACACACACACAGATGTTTAATTAGCTATCAGATGAAACATACTATACAACTTATCATTGTGCAGTCCTTGGATACGATGAATATGCATACACTACCACAGAGTCATTTCATCTAGGTTTCCTCTCCAGAGGATTTAGCATATCTGAATTTTTCCATTTCAGAGGATTAGTAACCAAATCAACTCATTAGAAACACAGAAGAGACAGAGGAGCTGGGTAAAACTGGATGTCTTATTTTGCAGCTCACTATTCTGAACGTTGTTATATCACGCAGAAGCTTCCAGCACCACCGGTTCTATTTTTGAGTGGGGATGAGGGACACACAAGGGAATTGGATGAGCTTGTTTATAAATGATAAATGTGTGAGTCATCAAAATGGAAAAAAAAGGTTTGCTACGCATTTTATTTATGTGACGGCGCTTCAGACACAATGCAGAGGATGCTGCGGACCGTCAAAGTCATCCTTGTCAATGACGGTAAAGTTTGCATTATTATTTGTCCAAACTTTGTTCTCCATATTGCAGCTCAGGGCCTGCAGGCAGAAGTATAAAAGAGGCTGGCTGCATCTTGGTATTCAATTATTTCCATGCTCCCAACTAGGACATACAATGGCACTTGCCTGATGCCAGAAATGATTGTTCATTACTGTTGTTGCAGCTGGATGGGTCTCAGGCTACTAGAGACAAGATAGGTGAGATATGTCCAATAAAAGATGACTTCTGTTGGTGAAAGAGACAGAAGTTGGTCTAATAAAAGATACCTCATCCTCATAAGAACATAAGAATGGCCGTAATAGGTCAGACCAAAGGTCCATCCAACCCAGTATCCTGTCTACTGACAGTGGCCAATGCCAGATGCCCCATCCTGCCATCCATCACCACCCTCTGACAAACAGAGGCTAGGGACACCATGGGGGAAGGGATAGCTCAGTGGTTTGAGCATTGGCCTGTTAAACCCAGGGTTGAAAGTTCAATCCTTGAGGGAGCCACTTAGGCATCTGGGGCAAAAATCTGTACTTGGTCCTGCTAGTGAAGGCAGGGGGCTGGACTCGACTCGACCTTTCAAGGTCCCTTCCAGCTCAATGAGCTAGGTATATCTCCATATTCCTTACCCATCCTGGCTAATAGCCATTAATGGACTTAACCTCCATGTGTGTTTCATTTTTCCACTGATACTTATTCAAATCAGCAAAAACTTAGGGATTCTACAGTGCTAATAGTGGCTGTAAACTGATTTTAGGGACTGTTTCCATCAAGTGCGTGAGAGTGAGAGTGCTTCTGTTCAGGTTTATATTCTGCTACGTAGCTACGAGCCAGCGCTGGGGCCGGTTGCAGGTTAGTTCACTGCTTTCTGCATTGCAACTGCAGAACAACAAACAAAAGATGGAGGGTAGTACACATTGGAGGCCAAAATCCTCAGCAAGGTTGGAGGACTGCTCCCTGCAGCTGAGGGGTGCAAAGGTGGCTTTGTGCTCCAACACCGGGGCCACTCCACTTAAGAACACCCCTTGCCAGAGGGAATGCTCCTGTGGCCAGCTAAGCCAGATTTAGGACAGCTTTGCACTGGGGAAGTTCTAAAAGTGCCCATATGCTCTAGAGAATTTGGTCCACCCTTTGTTTCTATCTTGGAAGCCTAAGAGACAGAACAGCAGATGTATCCAAGGCTAGGGAGTGTTATTACATAGTGCTGGCAGAAAATGAGCATGCTATTCCACAACTTCTCATTAACCAGTTACAAATCTAAGACTGGAACTTTCACATCCTTGATCGTTCTACCTTTCATTCCAGAAAATACCATAGATATGGGACCCTACTGAGGTCAATGGTGCAACACCAGTATAACCAGAGGAAACTTGCTCACTATATACTGCTTTTTCCAATAGAAATAGAGTATTGCCAACCCTGAGCATATAAGTATCATGAATCAAGCCCGTTGAAATCATAAGAACAATTTACAAAAGATAGATTTGTAGAGAGAGGGGGCTTTTCTTTGCTTTCTGGGTTTTGAGTCTTTAGGGGTCATGTTTTTAAGTTTTTCCTCCAGAAACATTACGGCTAGAAATTTACTTATTTTTTCAAATAAAAGCTGAGATTCTCTCATCACATGACTCCAGAAGCTAGAGCTTGAAACAAAGCAAATATCACGAGACTTGTGATAAGAATCATGAGTGCGCGCAACACTGGAAATCAACAAACTTGTGTAAGACAAACCATCTAAGAGCGATGTCTTCTCCATTCCCCTTTTCCTCACCATTCTTGGTGTGTGTGTTGGGGAGGGAGGTTATTCCAAGCCTTCTCCCTCCCTCCAATAGTCCCCAGGTTTAAAAAAAACCCAAACCAAGGCTGTAGTGTCATGTTAGTCTAAATGGATCTGGTTCCCTATGGAGACACTCCAGAGGGACAGGAAGTGCTCCTACCCCTATCATGTCAATATCAGAATTACCTGTCACACCTCTAATTGGATTTCAATATCCCTTTGCTCTGTGCTCTTATCTCCTCCTTTTAAGTCATGCTTAGTGAGCTATGCCAAGGAAACACACTGCATTCAGCTACTGCTATTCCAGCAAAAACAGAAAAGGGTGTGGATGAGAAAAGCAGTGTGGAATCTAGCATAACATTTATTTTAAAATGGCCATATTTGCCTGTCTGAGGACCCTGGAATATAGGTTGTTGTAGCAACGGTTTTATTGCAGACTTATGTATTTTCTAGCAATTTTTAAATATTTGTTTAGTAGGAAATGGGAACTTCCCCTTTAAAAAAAAGGTGGAGCACTTGATAAGCAAATGCACATAGTTGTTTTATGAATCCTGCCTGTAGGTCCAGAGCAGGGAAGACGGAGCCTGTAGAACGCTGCCTAAGAAAGGTCAGAACTCAAGGGATAATAAAGTTCTCTTAGAAAGCAAAGTCTCATCCTTAAGCATGTACTAGAGAGTGAATTTGGTGTTTATGAAAATGACTTGGCTTGACCCAGGCATAAGAGGGACAGATGTTAGAGAGATCACTGAGCAAAGAAGGATGAAAGGCCCCTCACCCACAGGCCTGAGCATGCTATCTCTGCAGCACACTCCACTCCTGCTTCCCTAATGAGAAAGATAAAAAACCCACTGCTCCCACAGAGCACCATATAACCCCTGGGCAGTTTCTCCCATCCCTCTTTGGAAATATACCATCTCCTTGCGGTGCGTATGGCGCAGATTAGTTATACTGCTTCTCCAGGAAAGGGGCTAACTGCAAAAGAGGAAGATTGCCCCAGCTATGATGATTATGAAATGTGCTGCATATGTAGAGATAGACAACCATGGCATAAATGGAAGGATGGGGAGAAAACCACAGGCTCCTCCTTGAGAATTATATATTATGTGTATTACAGTTGTGCCTGGCAGCCCAAGATCAGGGCTCTGTTATGCGAGGCACTGTACAAGCGCCCAGATGGTCGCTGCTCAGAACAGCTGACAAACTAAATAGGCAGGCCAAAGGGTTGCATGGGAAAGAGCCCCAGAGAGGTCAAGTGATTTGCCCAAGGTCTCTCAGCTGGTGAATCGCAGAGTCAGGAAAACAATTCAAGGCTCCTGCTTCCCAGTCCTGTGCCTTATCTAATAGCTTACTCTGCCTCTCAATCATTGGAATATTTCATAAACAGGCCATAGCTGATTCTGGAACCAAAATCTTCCCCAGGGGATGGAAGGTCTCACGAACTTTAGACGCGTAAGGACTAATCCCTCAGCTTCTGTACTCAACCCCCCACTCTTCCACAGTGCAGTGAGAACACACTAATTATGTTAAAAGAACAGGAGTACTTGTGGCACCTTAGAGACTAACAAATTTAGACTAAGGTGCCACAAGTACTCCTGTTCTTTTTACGGATACAGACTAACACGGCTGCTACCCTAAAAACTAATTATGTTATAATTAACATTGCACTTAACTTGCCAGGAACGGCTCCTTCTGCTGTGTTCCGTGTGATCCTAGCCAGACCTACTTTAAAACATTTGCTCTCTGAGCAATTGCTGGAGCAGACATGACCAGAGCCTCTGATCAACGGCACTGGATCAGGCATTGGGTGGTGCGAAGAAACAATACAACAAGCCCTAGGAACACCACCCTCCTCTCTTTCTGACCCCCACTACCTTCCCATCACAAAGAAAAGAGTTTGTGTTAGTCTAAAGGCTGAGGACCAGGTTGACGAGATGAGGGTTAACTCTCCTGGATGGAATCAGACTAAACCCAGCACTTTAAACGGGCTTCATCCAGTAAGATGCAGCAGAAGAAAGGAAGTCCCAAAAACCACAGGCACAGCCACTCGCTATGTCTGCTACAGAAGCAACAACAAAGGAAGAACATCGCAGTGTCCAAGCGTAACGTTATGGTAAAAGTCGGACGCAGAGAAGAGGTGCAGGGAACAGAGGCTGTGGTGAGAAGATGGGGAGTAAGGAGATGAACAAGGCTGCTAGCATTGTGTCGAAATTTCTAGTCTCTACAGCCTTTAAACTGGCTTCAATTGTTTAATTGAAACAGGTAGTAAAATAACCCCCTCTGGCGGCCATAAAGAAAATTAGACTGCTGTTAATCATGCACAAGGACCTGACCTTGTCATTATCCGAGAGTAGGAGCTCCCAAGTTTTATTTACAGGTTTATAGAGCGCTCAACACAACAGGACCTCTTGATGTCAACCTCTAGGTGCTACTACAATACAAACAACAGGGTCTGCAGTGTGATGAAAGCAAAGTTAGACGGAGACTACAGATTAGATGAATGCACAACAATGCGGAGTTTTTACTTTCAAGATTCTTCATCCTCTTTCGAGTCATTTTCGTACTCCCTTGTTCACAGAGGATGTTCCAGTTTGCACTGTCACTGGTATCATGGATGGCAATCTGGTATATGTGGCCTTATTTATGCTGTTTTTCTGCCAAAAAGTTCCTCCCTTTGCAGTCAGTAGTTCTGGCCCACCAGTGGTAACGCTGGTTAGTTACAGTGCTAGGGTAGACAAGGCTCCATGTAACTAACAGTATTTTAACCACCACATTATCTAGACCTGCCGTAAGCAGAGTTGGACAATGATGCATGTATGAGATATCACAGACACCATATTATTCACGTGTGCGCTAGCATAACTCCGCTCCCGCTGAAACCACTGGTCAAACTCATATTGACTTCAATAGGAGAATTAGGTTAATGATGAGTGCTTATGAAAATCCCACCCAGGACTAGAACTGAGAGTTTGATACAGTTTATTACACGTTTGTAGTATCGGTGTGATGACTAATTGCTAATGTCAATAAAATGTGTATTGTAAAGATACTTAAAACTGTGTAGCAGCCACTCACTTTAGAACTATCAGAGTTTTTATATGCAGTCACAAATGCTGGAAGATTTCTAGGAGAATGAAGACCTGATTCTGAGCCAGACCTTAACCAGGACTTCCTTGGCCCAGGTACAACTGGGACAGACAGACAGTGGGACATACATTGCAGGTTTGAACATTTCTTTAAAACATCTAGCCTTCAGTATATAGGGCAGTAAAGTGAAAACCTGAGCAATATGATGGAGAATTATAAACATTAGCCATTAACACTTGAAATCAGATGTGGATAGAATACATTTCACAAAGACAAGCATAAGCCTTTCTGCATTTCCTGGCAGAAGGGGACTTATCTATTGTGTGATACAACAGCCTCAGAACGCTGCTCGGCAGAGCATGAAGGGAAAGACAAAGGCAGATTTACAAACTGTGGAAGGCTGATAGCATTGTGTTTGCTCGTCTGAGCAGGGAATAGGAAGCTCAGTGAGATACAGCAGGAGCTCAGTCTGTAATCACCAGTCTGGGAGAATCAGTCCATCACTTCCCAATAGCTCACCACACTTCAAGTCTCCAAGTGGAGTCTAGCACAGGCGCTCTTTGATCTTCACTTCACGCACACTGTTTTTCAGCTAGTTTATATGCCAGCCCACTCTGGCATGGTCTTAGTGAAATTCAGAGCCCAGAGGGGAGGATCCCAAAAAAATACAAGGTACATTTTGCTTAGACTCCATATCAGCAAACTGCTTAGAAGAGAATGTTTCCTTTCCCACGGCTCCAATGTCTTGATGAGGTTCCGGTACTGCTATGCTGAGATGGCCCATTAGACACCCAACGGGTGGCACCACAGCAGATTAGCAAGTGTCTCCGGAGCTCCTCGCAAGTTACCTCTTTTAAAGGTTTGAAAGCATCAGTGATAATCATAGCTAAGCTTTGAATTTTACTCCCTCCAAACAGAAACTGATCAGACCCCATTTATTTGCTCCTCTGGATTTTTAACAAGTCCTCCCATTATGGCTATAGCCCAGCAGACTTGCTTCAAAGACAAGCCCCCTTAATCCTGTCTAGGTTCTTACCCTGCCCTAAGCACTCTGGTATCTGTGTACTACTTAGCCCGTGCAGTTTGGGAAAAAGCAATGGAGGCCAGTCAGTTCATGGATCACTGGCAAGCACCTCTCAGAGGCCAACGCTCATTTTAATCCAGGATCATTAATGCAGTTATAGCATGTGAGCAAAGAACCCCAAATGTAGTCAATGGCTTGTGGCATTCTCTCAGATTGCAGTCACACTATCCCAGGCAATCTGCCATTTATTCAGCATGCCCAGCTGCCTACTGGCCAACGCCTCAGAATGCACAAACAGATTCTTTTGAAATCCCTAAAATCAAATGGGTGAACCACTAGGTGGTGCTATTCCATCCACCTCTGTTGTGAATGGCCGCTGGCTGTTCAACAGTAATACCACTGCAGTGAACTTGCTCATTCAACAGGTATCATAGTATTTGAACGACACTTCAGAAAAGGGACAAAGCCCAAAATATGGCTGATTGTCAGCAACCATCATTTCCTTCACTGTAGGGTTGACAGCATCGGCCTCCCCCAAAGCCATCTTCCACAGGCTTCTCTAGGCTGCAAACTCCAGGGCTCCCTGCTCAGCTCTTTCTCGGTGCGTAAGCTGCTTTGACATTCCAAATACACGATGCAACCTGTTAAGCCTTTCCATGGCGCTTTTGTATGCTGCTGAGTGGTTGGCCTTCAAGGCTGATGGTCAAATAGATTCCCTGCTCACTTTACTCAGAGTAATCCTAGCTAAGGCCTTGTCTACACAAAAGTAATTTGGTGGGCAACTGTGTAGCAGTACTCAAGTGATGCCGGGGGACAAACCTTAAATCAAATGGACTGATTCGAATGGACCCAGTGCACAGCTGATACTTAGTCTGGCAGTCTAGCACAAGTTCAATTACCAAGTTCGCTTCTCTCATGTAGACACAGCGCCCTGGGTCAATACAGCTACTTGTGTGAACAAGGCAAGAAGGATTCAGTCCTGATGGATCAAAGAGGTAACAGGTCAAGATCTGTAAATTTTTAGGGGTCAGTCTCAGACCATTTATGAACTCTCTCGAAGAGGCTAGATTCACATAATGTATAAAATCAAACCCAGTTCATGTATTCGCCACATCCATGATTCTCTGAAATCTTGCATTAACCAAATAGTGGATTTCATAGAAGTGAACATTCTATTTTTAAAAAATGGTTCTTATTTCTAGGGCAGATGCTCCTGTGACCTGGTTACTGAGATCGCTGAGCACATAAATCTGTGCTTAACTCACTGTTTATTTCTACTTAATAGTTCACCTTTAAATAAAGGACTGAGACCACATGTGAAATGTTGTCCAAAACTGTTTCTAAAACAAATAAACTTTAAAAAGGAGGATTTAGTGTTGGAGGTCTTTCATCAAATTTACGGTTAAACATGAATCTTTATAGGATAGCTGCTCCCCTCCCCAATTTCCTCCCTCCTTCACAATCATCTTTAAACCCAGCCACTGCCCAGGTGAGCTCATGTCACAGTCACTAGCCTCCAGTCAAGAACGTGTGTGATCCCAACTACACAAGGACATGAATGACACCACTTAGCTGCCCTAGGATTCCATGTCAGGGATGAGGTATGCCACTATACCGTTCCTTCGCACCAGCCCATTTTCAGTAAGAAACTATCCTATCTTTAGATTACCCCACACTATCCATTTATTTGAGTAACAATCCGCTTCACTTTTGTTAGCAAGACCACCTCTATTATACAACCTATTTTGTATATCCCTTAAGTGATCATTTAAATCAGGTTTCACTGTATTGAAGACAAAAAGAGAGGCCCACACAGAGGGGATGGTATTTCCTAGGCGTTTAAATTAAGCGTAGTCCCTTCAGAAGATTGACACCGCTCTATTCGATTTCTCTTTGCTTTATTGTAATGCTCTTTTAAAAGAGGACACTGCAGCTCAAGTCCAGTACCACTCCATAGAACAAGGAATATTGTTCACTGAAATTGCCATTCCTGTGAACTTCACATAACACATAAGGAAAATTAAAGATATAGTACCCCCGCATTTACCAAACTTCTACTGGCACAAAAATGCTCTAGAAGAGGTCATTCTAGGCCATTACAATCCAACACTCTAGTAATAGGCATTAGATTCCATTTCTTTACTTTTATTTCAGCTCTAGATTGCACAAACCCTCCTTGGGCAGGGATTTTAAAATTAGATCACTTACAAAGGCAACAGGGATACTGACATACTTTCGTTGATTGCTATTTTGACCTCAAGAAGGGGCACTGCATCTTTAAATCTTATTTCCTGGATCAGAATACAAAGGAGGTTTCACTCACACTTGTTAAATTATTGCACAGATTATTACACTGAAATACATTATTTACCTGTGGAATGTTACAATGTTTGGAGTGAGAAAAAGCAGCAGCATTATCGTACAGATCAAGAATTAAGGAGAGTTGGCCAAAGATTTCTTGAAATTTAGTAACCAGTGATAGGCTTCCAGACAAAATGAAAGCAACATTTCAAAATCCTAAATGCTAGAAGCAGAAGATCTGGTTTGGGAACACTCAAGAACTAAGATGTTTTGTTCCTTTGCAAACAGCACTGAGTTTGAACGCCCTAGAAGTTCTGTGCTGTAAATATGCCATTGATGAGATCCATCAGTTTAAATGAAATGGAGACAAACACTGGAAAGGCTAGCCTGGGTGATGCACTATCAAATAGAAAACTTCCCCAATCACCATTTCTCTAGTGTCCATCTCCCCTACATTTTAAAAAAAAACAACAATTTTTTTCCATGCTAGTGAAAGGTGCAAGACAGTTCTGAAAACAGAAGTCCTGCTTATCCATACTGTGGCACTACAGGCTTGCATACCCTGAGAATGTGTCTCAAACTCAGGGCTGGGCCATGTCTATGCAGCTGAGGCTCCACCATTCAGTTATTGGTACGTCTCAAGACTACAACGGTGCCAGCTGTGAGGGTGTTTTTTAGGATAAGAAAACATTTCCACTAAGAACTGGGCTTTGATACCGCCCTCCCCTGACGGAACAGCTTTCAAATGGCTGCTAATAAACTAAAAACAAAGAGAACAAAAATTGGCCAAAGGAAAAGCCCTAGTTTCACCCTCCTCTCACCTCTACTCAAAGACATGCTACACCATCTGGATTTCGATGAACAAAAAATTCATTTTTGATTCAGTGGTGCTAAAATGAATGGGAAATGCATGCACTTGGATTGAGCAACAGGCCCAGTTTTACTGTTCCATCTGTATCTTCCACGACAATGCTACTTTTTAACCACCCTACAAGATCTCTCTGGAAGCAGAAGGGTACGTCAGGACTCCCCACAACAGTGCAAAGGAGGAAGCTATTCCTTCACTGTCTCCTGGACTGGAAGAACACCACTGTTACAAAGTTCTGCTCAGTCAGGGCTCTGATTTTCACTATGTTCAAGTATAGGCCTAAAAACAATGTTGAGCCAATCTTAGCTGCAAGTGTGATGTAAACAATTCCCTATTAGGCAAACCACAAAAGTGGGGAGAATAGGGACAATAGTATATGCACATCAAATTATTTTTAAATAGATCGCTCAACCTATTACAGAAAGCTATTTCAGGAGGCTGGTGAAAAAGACAGTAATAAAATAGAACACGGGAAGTTGAATCAGCTTCACATCACTTTAGACACACAACTTCAGAAGTCAGGCAACCCAGCTAATCAGGTGCATTTTGCTGTCACTACTACTGCAACACTTCACAAAAGATAATTGCGAGTCAAGGACTGGGCAATACCACTTCACGTACAAATTACACAGCATGGCCTTCAAAGTACATGCATTAGTTTCAAACTGGGCAGTAGACAAGTGAAAGGAAGAACAAGTAACAGAAGTGTATGCATAAAATACAGGAATTGTTACATGTTTAACATGCAGTCGAGCCATGACAACAATATCTCTGAAACAGAAGAGCAGAAATTCCAGTAAAACCACTCGTATGGATTCTGGCTGTAAATGTTCTTGAAAATGGTGCCACTACCACAAGAAGCATCGGAGTCTTAGATCTTGCTGTGCTGCTGCCATTTTAAAAAGGGTCATTCAGCAACTAGGATTCCTTCGTGTGACACACAAAGCCTTGCATTAGTCTGGCACAAGGAAACTCTGGATAATTACTAGCATGGCATAAAGTACTCTGGTTAGGTGTGGGTCTCAACAGATCACCAAAAGGTTACTGAAAGGTACTAAATCAAGAGAAAACCATTGAGATAAAGGATAGGGGAGCAGCATGGAAGAGGGGATAAAACAGATCAGAAAAATATTCAGCTGATAATTAGAAAGACTATAGTGATAGAAATACAATAAACAATCCTGCAAGATCAAAATTTCTCCACAATATAAATACAGATGTTACTACTTAGACTATAAATCAAGAAACCATTAATACTTTTGGGTAATTCATGATGATTATTATTTTTTTTGGCTGCTGAAGACAGTTAATTTATGGCCAATATCCACTGGTTAAATTTGAACCTTCTCCATGGTGAATGACAGAAACTGAGCAATAGCTGAGACAGAAAACTTATCAAACGATTATCATCAGCTATCATTTGGTCAGCTTGTCAATACAAAGATATTCTTACTCTCAAAAGGTTCACAAATAATGTCCACGGTACAGAATTCCACACTGGTATCTGAAGTATTATCCAATGGCACCATGATTTGAAGTTTTCAAGTGACTTCTAACTACAATATTCAGTTATATTGTATATTTACAACATTACACCACACGAACAATAAAAAAATAGAGCTACACCCCATTCACAGCAGACAGATACTTAACATAAAAGATACCTTCGTTAAAGGAAATATCTGAATTCCTCTATTTTAGTTTTCCATAGTCAAAGATTATGGGTTTATAAATCATGAAAAGAAGGTTAAAAAAAAATAAAAATCAAAGCTCAGACCTGACTAGAGTCTCTTTGAATTTTTTTTTTTAAAAGGTATTAGGGAAATTGTGGAGGAAAAGGTGGTTTAAACAATTATAAAATTGTTTCTATTTGACAACTGAAGAGAAGATTAATCAATCTGCTGAATTTAAGTTTCACTGTTAAATCCAGAGTTCTATTCATCTATTCATCAAAATTAGCTTGTCTATCTTTAACAATGTTTTATTTTCCCTCTCTTCTCCCATTTTGTCTTACTGTCGCTGGATTTTTCCAAAGTTTCACTGCTATTGTGGTCAACACGTGCTGATAAAAGCCCAAGCAGAAGAGGAGAAAGGTTTCATTTTAACAAAAACATAGCAGGTGAACTTAGGAATCTGGAAGGAAGAAAGATAAAGAGAGGAAGACACTTCTTAATAGTTAAAGGGGAAATACCATAACTCTACATAATACACCTGCAGAAAAACTGCACTGTGTACATCCCTAAATCAAAGGGCAAGAAGTGGTGCCATTCTGAACACTCCTATATGGTCAGGCTGACAAAATGGTGAGTTACATACTAATAATTATCTAGCTCTAGCTTTCTTCTCATCTAGGACTTCTCTCTATAAGAAAAAAAAGGTTTAAAAAAAGTTCTCAAACCTTGCAAAGTTTAAAAATACAACTTCAATAAAAAGTGTTTTAACGGCCACTTTTAACTGCCAGATTTAATGCAGTCCCAGCAGTAGAGAGAGGCATTTAAACTGGTACTTATTCAACTGCAGTTCACACGTTCAATTGCTGGCTATCTGTTGAAGATATATCCCCTCCTTTCCCTGCATCACTCCACCCCAGATGTTCTCTAGAACTTCATCAGAAGTTAGGAATACTGGAGGGGCAATCCTAAGAAACTACACATGCAATATTGTGCCATGAAAACATGCTTGCACTGATTTGTTCCTCTGAATTCTCATTTTAAGAAGTTAGTATACCCAGCTCCAATAGCGCTATGGTGAGGAGAATAGATCTATTACTATCCTTTATGATGGGAGAGCCATATCTTCATATGGTCACGATGAGACTGAGATACTATTTGTTTTTCTAAACTGGAACAGAAGAAAGAAGAATGAAGGGGAAGCACAAGGTAACAGGTCAATAAGGACAACCATGTTAATCCAGCTGTGTGTGAAACTTTTTTCATCAGAGAGCATGGACTCCTTCCTTCGCCATGCGAAGCAGGGTTACAGAGGCCTACCAGTTCTGGTTATCCCACCCATCATCAGCTGCTGAAGACACTTTTGTCATTTTCTTGGGGGATTTTTTGGTCTTGCTCTCCCCTCCAGCATTTTCCCAGTTGGTCTCCCAGTTTTCCCAGCTGTCGCTGTTACTGTTCTTGTTGTTGGAGACCGTCCCTGAACCCCAGACGTCCCAGCTATCAGAGCTCTTCTTCTCTGTGGAATTGTCCACGTAGGTCCAACTGTCACTGCTTGGGGATTTATGAGCCTTGGGTGGGTCTGAGTTGCCAAAGGTTTCCCAGAAACTTTGATCTACAGCATTGTTCTGGTAGCCCTCTCCTCCGCTGTTCTGATAGCTGTCTCCCTCAGGTGGTCTTTAAAGCAAAAAGATCAGAGGTGGGGGAAAATAATCAACTTTTGTACCACTCATCTCACATTACTGAATTAATAAATCTGCTTAAGCGGAAACCTTCACCCCCAGCTCCTACTAAGCTTGTCTATCATCACCTTATAAATTAGGTATTTCTGCAGGGAAAAAATGATATTTCTGCATTTAATTTTACAGCTGAGACATTAACCAACAAGAACAGATGAAACAATAGTGCCAGAATCCTTTGCTCAAAGCAATTTGGAGATGACAAAGATGAGCAAGGCAGAAGAACTTGAATGAATATATTTAGAACGGAGTCTGCCTTGGGTTTCAATTTCCAGATTTTGCTGGTTTGGGTAATCACCTTGAAAATATAAAAGATGACGTATTCCGTATGAATTAATAAAAGTTACATTCAGAGCTATTTTGGTCTCAATGCAATACTCAGGGCTGATGACCAGCTAAATTAAATTAAATCATATTTGTGTGCCCCGTATTACCTGTTTATTATATTAAATGGTATTTATTACTTTTGAAAACTAGTGAAGATTTGATGAAAGACAAATGTTTCTTCCTACTAAAATTAAAGACACTAGTATTGCTAAGGAAAAGTTTTCCCTGCTACTTTTATATTATAGGGAAAACACAGGGTATATCTTGACATACTTTATGAATCCATGTATTTTAGAGAGAAGAAAAAACAAACGAAAAAAAGAGAGTACCTTTCAGAAAGATCATCTGATTTGCTGGAAAAGAAAGTGGTGACGTCCCGCCATCCCTTACTGCCAACCCCCTGAACCTGGAAAAAAAGAACAAGGTTATTTCACACTTAATGAATTACCGCGCATTTGGACTGAGCTCACACATTTGTTCTAATAAAGACTGCTACCCAAAATCCATAATGCACCACCACAGAACACACCCCTGTGCATATGAAGACATATTTAAAGCAGTCTCACAAAGTTCAACTCACCCACTCAGGAGGCCAGTATGGCAATTAAAATAGGCTCTCTTTTGTCATCATCATAGCAAGTCATTGTTATGTCTAGGCTATTAAGCTTTCATTATGATTTTGCAAGGTCCATGAAAGAAAAACATTGACTGGACAGTGCTTAACAAGTGACCAATTAACAAAAATTGGATAGGCAACCAGGGCTTATTTTTTTCACCTGATTGTTGGTAGTGACAGCTTTTGACTTTTACCTTCGAATTTTCTGATGAAAATGTTGGGATTGCTTGGAGCAGGAAGGGTCACCTGATTCTCCATTGTGCTGGATTTTGTGATGTCATTATGAAAATGCAAAACATTACCAGTTCAGAATGGTAATATTTTCCATCCACTTTGCACTAGTGTGAATGGCAGCATAAAGTACTGGGCAAAAGACTCAGACCCTGTGTTTTTAGCCCCAGACTCCAACTTGGTATGCCCACTTTTGTGCATAAATGGTGTGCCCCCAGAAAAGTGGCGAAGCACCAGTTTTGCATGCATCTATAGCAGTTCTGGTCATTAGTTGGGGAGCTAGCCATACACTCACCAATCTGTTTCACTGTAGATTTTGTAAATCGGCAAGAATAAAAGTCAGGGACTTGATGGAAATTTAGTAACATACATTAATAAACAGGTATAAGAAACTAGCTACATGGCTAGAGCTACATAAAGATCTTCACAAGCGAGAAAATACTGGAACAGACCTAACTTGATATCTTTAGATTATGAAGCCCTGACTAGAACTTTTAAACCATTATGAAATACAATACTGTTTAACAAGGCTTGTGTCCATGCTAAGCAAGTTTTAAACCAAATATAGCTATAGAATAGCGCTTGGATGCTAAGTAATTTTGAATGTGATTCATCAATTTACCATAAACTATGAGCCACATTCTGATCTCAATTACCCTGATGTAAATCCAGAGTTAATCCAAAAACAACAATGTTTAACTAAGTTCCGGGTCTGCTGCAGGGTCTGACTTTATTCACACAGCAACAGTGTAAATATACTTAAGTGGTTTCACCAACGGTTTCCAAAAGCAATTTCATTTCAGTGCTCAGGTGGACAGGCCAAAAGTTAATTTCTTGAATGTTACTGTTGGAGGAATTCCAAAACACATTTTCCTTCTGTTATGCTGAGATCATAAGCACAACCCATGAAATGGCATCAATAATGAGCACCATTCTGAGATCCAAATACACCAGTTGGGGCTCTATGTATGATGGGGCAAATTACCAGGCTTTGAGCAAAATGGACAAGACATTAATTCACTTTTTTGTTGAAGCATTCCATCATTCCCATCCTTTCAAACAGGAAAAACTCCTGGCACCGTGACTTCCAATACTGGCTTTAACTGCCCACAACAGTTAGGACATCAACAGCACTAGGTAATGCTGTGCAAATGACTGAAATAGCGTGTTATAAAATGTTGCAAGTGTCCTGAAGCTAGTAGTAGTAGGGAGCACTTACCACGTTACCAATCAATGTCAGCATAATGGGGAAAAGGTACACACATTAATAAGGTTAATAAGTGTACATATTTTATTTAAGCTGTCTCCATATTCTTGAACACGTTTACTGTCAAACATTTGGGTCACTGATTCTATTACAAGTCTACACTTCGCTGTCAGTGTAAGCATCATTCAGATGCTACTAAGATCTGGTTAATGTACCTGTAGCTATTTATACTCACAATCTGTCTGTGTATCAAGCGATTTTATTATGTCAATGGCATAAGCAAACTTGGGTTTAAAATATCCCTTTCTCAGATTACTTGTATTGAGTACCGATAAACAGCAAAAAGCAGAAACTAACACATCTTAGGGATTTTGTTTTATAAGACACTTATCACTTGTGTTTGTGTGACCTGTGCACATGAAAGAATATGGAGACTGGCTTAGTATTTGGCCTCCTAATGGGTAGGCAGGCCCCTTCGTACCTTGGTGGCCAGATGAGATACCCCCATGGAGAACTCATCAAGCATTTTTCCCTCTTTCACCTAGATGAATCAAAATGTCAGTAGTTAGTCATGAAACAAAATGGTGTCTACAGCTTAAAACAGGACAGCTTGTGCTAACAGCTAGAGACAAAAGTTAAAAACAAGCTAAAGTATATTTGACTCAATAGACAATGAGGTTAAGAAAATAAAATATGAAGTCTGCTGCTACTAATGGGCTGATCCTCAGCTCTTTACAGTTAGTGGGACTCTTTCCACTGACTTATTTGGGCTTTGGCAGTATTACAGGAAACTTGAGAACTGGGGGAAGAGTGAGGGGTGAGAAAAACACCCCACACAGATTTAAAAAACAACCTTACTGCATGGCCATTTATAAAGAATATGTTTTACTGCATAAAATGGTATTCTCAAGAGACTGAAAACAAGGCACCTATAAGAATGGGTTCCAAGAAAATAGGTTTTTATCATTTATACAAATCTACTGGAAACCTTACAAAAGTCTTGATATCCTTGCCTCCTGGTCATTTGGAGCCCACTGGAATTTAGTTTCTCAGCTGGTGTAAAACAATCATCCCAATACAAAAGTGTACAAGTGACCGGATATAGTTACACAT
Organism: Trachemys scripta elegans; assembly: GCF_013100865.1. NCBI lineage: Eukaryota > Metazoa > Chordata > Testudines > Emydidae > Trachemys > Trachemys scripta. Next base: position 6,034,671 of record NC_048309.1, read on the forward strand.
GGGCCAGACTGTCACTGGCTGCTGTCAATTATGTAGAAGATCATTTTATTTAGAATAAACTAACGAAGCGTTGCCCAAGGGCAGTTTGCCATTATTTACCTTAGCTAGTGTGTCACATCCTTCACTACAGCAGTCTTCCAACACATGGAAGTCAGCTACAGGAAAAGCACCCTAAGAAAATGTACCGGCTGCAATATACTTTGTATTATAAATTACCCTATTTGCATCTATACAGAATTTACCATCTCTATCAAAACAAAAATCTTGATAAGAAGATTCATTTCTGTAAAAAGATTCTATTCTGGAAATGATTCAGGGTCACATTAGAGAGTGGAAAACTCCATATAAAAAAAGACAATGTAATGAGTGTGAGATACAAGAGGACTGATTTACTTGGGTGATAGGCTAATTTTTTCAAATCAGACATGAATCCATATTCTGCAGTGCTGGTACTATGTTCCCCCATGAAACAAAAATTAATGTATTTACCACAACAGTAAAAATAAGTATGTTTAGGAAAAGATTTATGGGTAAGTAGATCATCACATTCTCATACATGAAGGCCTAATTATACAAATTTTGGGACTGATCTAAAATCTGTAGACGTACAGGACAAATTAAATGTACGTCACCTGGGAAACCGATATAAAAGCGGTGTTACACATTAACAGGGAAGGCAATATTTGGCACATTATGGAGACTCTATGATGAAAATAGGTAAAATTAGCCAGCACCACTCACTCAGAATAGCTGCTTAGCTTTCTTTTTTTGCCAGCTGGATTACCTGGAGAGCACACATAGCATTCATCCCTGGATCTACAGCTGAAGTGTAAATAACTAGACATGTGAGGAGACAGGCTTTTACTCCTGCTTTTGATGCTTTCAAACTATTCTAAATTCCAGTAAACAATATAGCAATAATTTCAGAAGTGACACTAACAGTTAATCTTTTCCTGGTAAAATGACTAAATAGGATAAAGATTGAGTATATTCTGTTTTAGGAATACAGATAATCCTTGAGACTAGCCGATTAAGACAAGGATCTAAAAAAAATAAAAAAAAATCAAGAACATATTTCTTTTAAGAACTGTCTGCAATCAGTTAGAAACCACATTATGTTAACCCTTATGCATATGCCTTCAAGATGCTATTTGAAAGGGAACAGTACTAGCAGTCAGAAGTGTGACTTCTATGAAAACAAACACTCACTAAGGTAATATTACTAATCAAAATATTTGCTTATCACTGACCTCTCTAGCCAATTAAGAGATGCCATGAGGGACTCTGAATGGAGTCCCAGCCACTCTTCCATCACAGGAAAGAAGATGGCTGTAACAGGGCATCTCATGAGAAGGAGAACCAAGCAAGAGAAAATGGGGATCTCTCAGGATTGATTTTGACATGAAGCCCGTCAAAATGAGGACAGTTTTGTCACTTGAACATTTATTTTGTAATATTAATATTGAATTATTTGGCATTTTCCCTCTGCTATTGGGCGAGGATATGTAAAATAACTGAACATGCTGTCAACAAACTAACTCCTTGTGGCAGGAAAAAACAAAATGACTTCCTCGGTAATACGAAAATACTCTAAGTAATTTACTCATTTCCAAAGTTACCTTTTCCTGTGCAGGTTTGAGAACATTTTCATTTAAAGTCTGACCTAACTCTGATGCCTATTTAAAAGCAAAACAAAAGTAAAGTCAGTTATATTTTCCTTCATAAAATACAGCCAACATTCACTGCCAAGAAACTAGCCTGCAGGAGACTCAAAGAACATAGGACAGAAAAGCCTTAAGCTTTGCCTCATACAAGCAACATAGTGAGCTAAAAGCACACACAATGCAACACTACAGAGAAAGTGCTACAAGAAAAAGAAAACACAGATAAAAGGCAATAAAGGCTGCTTAAAGTTCCCACAGCCCAAGAAAGGTCTGTCCTGGAACTGGCACAACCTTTCAACCAGCAACAGCCCAGAAGGCAGGCCGCTTCCTAAGTCATGAGCTTTAGCAAATATTTTGAAAAACTGAGAACTGTACCCTTCCTTACATGTTCTTGTTAATGGGATTATCAGCAGACACAGGCCTTTTCATCAGGAAAGAATATTAATTCTTTCACAATGAAATACTCTCTTCCTGTGATGCAGGCAATGTCATCTATTAATAACCAATTCCCTGTTTCTAGGCAATACACCACAGTCATACCCACGTGAAAGGATGATTAAACTATTTTATGGCTTTAGCCTCTCTCTCTGCTGAGATGTGCAGACATTCTAGGAGGAAAACTGTAATTATATCTAGGATAGATGCATAATGCTACTGTACTTTAGAGAGGAGGTTTACAGCATGCGAATCCATACTGTAAGAGTGAGGAAGTCACAAATGAGTTTGGCAGGACAATATTAAAAGGACAGAGTCATTTGGAATTTTTCATAACGGTTAAAATTACTCCTTTTCTCACTGTCCATAATAAAACAATCTTTAACCAACCCTTGGGTGACAAGTACACTACACTGATTAGTTCTTGAAGAGCGGCTTATGTGCTAAGCTGCTGCCATTTATTCTCTTTATAAACAAGTATTTGCAAAAACCCAAAACACAAAAATCCCCACAGAATTCGAATCAGCCTATTTTATGCCTATTAACTCAGACATTGTCCAATTTATTGTCATTAAAAGATATAATTAACTACAGTTAGTGATCAAAGAATATCAAATATGGTGCTTAAGGGAGTAATGGATCACTGCAGATATCAGGGAGGACCCTTTTGTACAGTAACAAGGTTGCACAATTTTGCAGATGGATATAGAAAGGGGCGGTGGGTGACACGGTTTTGTCTTCTTTTGAAACACTGTGAAAGACAGGGTATCAAACCCAATAATCCTATGGTGTGATCCAGTACAACAAACACTATATTCCTTCTGTGGGGGCTTTCTTACTAAATTCTGGCTTCAAATGGCACTCCAAAGCTATTCTGTATATACGTCATTCCTGAATTCCACATGCAGAAGGAAAAACTGTGCAAGCTTGCAGTACAGAATGTTCTCTAACATACCAGAGGGCAGAACTGGCTCTTTTTTTACTAATTTAACCAATTTTAAATAGGCTTGAAGAGACATTACAGAATGATGCAGACGACACTATTAAAAAAAAAAAAAAAAAAAAAAGACTGACTTAAAAAGAGGAAATAAAAAAACAGCTCAAGAGCAAACACACATATCCAGCACGAACAGTGACAAAAAGCGCCCATGCACGTGATTATATGTGAGTGCTTTACCGGCTCTGGCTGCTGCTTGTAGCCCCAAAACTTTACCCAGACAGCACAAGAGAAAGAGAGCAAGGAAGGTAGAAGAAGCAGCTTTTAGCAAAAAAATTGAAGCATTTTTCGGGCACGTTAAGTCGCATGATCCTTTTCCTTTTCCAATTCCAGGCTCTACTGACAAGAGTAATAAGGAGCAGAAGTCTGTTTAATGTCCAGTGGCTAAACTTAATTACAAAATACATGGCCGCCACAGTTCAGAGTCAGCCAGATTCTAAATGTGTGCTATAAAGCAACAGATCAGGTTGTTAATTAGCAAATTTGAGCTATCATTAATATGGCTGAAGAAGAACAATCTGCTGAAGTGCTTGTCAGTAGATCTGATGAGCTTCTACATTTAGTTCTCTATATTATAAAGATGTACCCCCACACTACACGTAATAGTATATAAAGAATAGGTTTCAAAATGGAAAACTATATGTAGAGGAAGACCTGCATAATACTAAACTTTTCTCATTCAAGCCAAGCAATAAATCTCTTATGGCTTTTAGCTAGGGTTCAAGTTGAAGTACTTCTGAGCGACGTTTTCTTTGTTAATCCTTCAAAAACATAGAACGTTAGCCTATAATGTGAGACAGGGACGTACTAGCAGCTGTAACTCCCTGCTGACCGTCATTTTCCAACCCTGTTTTGAACCATGTCCCATGTAGCTCAGGTTAATGCTGTACACACGTGAATCACAGTTCAAGAGCAAGACTCTTTCATGTACTATAGATAATCCTCTCCTAACCCAAAACATAACATTTAGATTTTGGCACTTAATCATATTCCTTGGGGAATTCAAGGAATAAAGCCAGATTTTTGCTTTCCAGCTTGGGATTTTCAAAAATGTTCTACAAAAACAGACCATGTTTATGTCAGAGCTGTGGGCAATTCAGGTCTGACTGTCCTCACTTTAATCCTAGTATAAAAACAAAATATGTGTATATTTGAAATTGTTGCCTGTTTAAAACACAAGCATCTTAATTCAACAATATTATTCGATGTGTTGTTGTTTTCAATTCATGCAATGGAATGAGCACATGCATTCTATTAAAACACCTACTTACAGATCACACACAAAAATTAGAAGCATATATTTTAAGGAGAAACCATCCTTAAGTTTCTCAAAAACACAATCATAACAATATTGTATGGCATCAAACCATTCATTCATTAAACTGTTTAATTTCAATAGCAAATAAAACTACACCCATTATTTATGTGTACTGTAAAAATGTCACAATCCCTGTGGGAGTAAAACCTAATATGTAGTTTTTAAGAGACAATATCCTAGCGTATAATTATACAGATGCAAATATGCAGCACTGAGGATACACACCATGGTTTCATAAGGACCAGATCCAAGACATCTTGTACTACTGATATAAAGAGAATTGGTACGGATTCCTAATAAGCCCGATTACTGTAAATGACACAGAGCTACTTGTTTTAATCACCTTTTGAGTTGCTTGAGATCCAAATTTGGTAGCCTGTAAAATGGAAAAAAAAAAATTGTTTGTTTAGATCAACTTGACTTTTTCTCCCTAATAAATAGACATGGTGAGTGAAATCCTGGTCCCAGCTGAAACCAATGGGAGTTTTGATATTGACTTCAATGGCATCCAGGATTTCACGCTCTATTTCTTAGAACATGTTTAGCTTTAAAGAAAGTACACTCCGTCCATCCTTCTATGAAGGTATCAACTGTCTACAGAAGCAAACAAAAACTGGGATTTTTTTTAAAAAACATTTTCACAAAAAAGTTTCTCCCCTCATTTATTTTAAAATATTGACTAGCTCTAATTGTAAGTCGATAGCTACTTATATAATCCCCAAGACATAGATATAAAACCATTTGCCAAAAGGGGAAACACAGTAGCCTAGTATTGCCAGAAACTCCACTCTCAGAACTCAGAATTCTAGACACCTCACCGCCATCTTTCCCTGATGTGCTTTCTAAGTAAATCAGTCTGACTTTATAGCTCAGAGTAAATCTACTGAACTAAAAAACTGAAACACAAAGCAACTGACCAAATCAAGAATGTACAGCTCAGTGCGAAATTTCTGCAGAAAACACTAACTTGGCTTCACTCAGCACTAATCCACACCATTGCCCCAGAAAACAAAGCCCCTTTAAACAAAGAATGGTAAATAAATGTTAATTATTCTTCTCTTGATATCTATGTGCAGTGCTCCAATTATTTACAGAAATGCCTGACCAAAGCAGTGTATGCATATCCAAAAATAAATACGTGGAAAATACAGGAAGTAGGACCAATGTCCAAAATATGAAATTCTCATGAATCCATAGGAATGAGAGGCCTAAAGCAGATGAGAATGGCACAAACTGTGCGATGGGATGGTTTGTCAAGAGTTGTTGGCACTAGATAGTAAATTACATTTAATTCTGTGGTGGGATGTCTGAAAGTTTGGATGTATAAGGCTTTGATAGCTTGATTCTAGATTCTTAGTCAAGGACCTACCTCCAGCAGCTATTTCCCTTTCAGTGGCCAACTTAATGTGGCTGAAAGCTGAGAAACTCTGCTGGAAGATGGAGATCCCATGAGACGATGGGGAGAGGGTGAGGACAGGGTTTAGGCCCTTTGATCTTGTAGTGGTGGGAAAGGGGAGAAAAGGCTAGAACATGTTTATAAGGTGGTGGTCACATGGCTGGTACTTGATATGCTGTGGGACAACAAGGACTCCTACCCTTTGATTCAGGCTGTTGAGTGCAAGGTCAAAGGGATCACAGCTCATGATTTAATCATTACCATTAGTGAAAATTATGCACACAAAAGAAGGCAGAGACTCCCAAGGACGGATCAAATGCCTTAAGACATATTTAGCTCTCAACCACGGGTCTGTCAGTCCTCAAACTCTAATAATTCTTCCTTGTTCTACTTCATTCTATCTGCTTTAATTTCAGAATGTAATACTGTAATATCTATCTATATCTATCTATATATATGGTATACTGCTCATCACCATAATTCTGAAAGATGAACAAAACACAAACCCGTCACCGCAAAACAAAAATCACAATAGAATATAGCTTTTTTTTGTTCAAAAGAACAGCATGCAAACATCTGGAAAAAGGTATGCTAGAGCTCAAAGGGAAAGGAATGGAACATAAGCAACCTTGCTAACATGATTATGCCTCCGTAATGTTCCCCTTCACTGTAAATGTAGATGCCGTACCAAGTGTAGTTTTTAGAAACTGAACTAAAAAAACTGAACAGCTTCTTATGCACTCTGCATATAAATCTGCATACAAAAACCTGTACCGAAGACCATGCACAGCTTTGCTTATACTTAGTACATAAACATTTCCATTTTTTAAAATTATATATACACACCTCTACCCCGATATAACGCTGTCCTCGGGAGCCCAAAAATCTTACTGCGTTATAGGTGAAACCACGTTATATCGAACTTGCTTTGATCCACCAGAGTGCACAACCCCGCCCCCCTAGAGCGCTGCTTTACCGCGCTATATCCAAATTCATGTTATATCGGGTCGCGTTATATTGAGGTAGAGGTGTATGTATATAGGAAGAAGGAGGACATAGAAGTCAGGGGTTCAGCTTACAATATGGAGCATTTATTATTTATTTCAAGATAAATCCCTGTGAAGAGGCCAAATCAAGCTAACAGAATCCTTATACCACTGCAACAATAAGACTGAAATAGCTTCTTGTTTACTTACACCCTCTTTAGCTGCTGAGGCAAACTTGCTCGCTCCAGTTGTAAAACTGCTCCATCCCTTTAAAAAAAAAAATAGGAGGAGGAGGAGGAGGAAGCTTAATTTAACATGTAATAGTGAAACAAAGTCAATATATTCTGTGGCACATCCTGTCCTGTAGCCATAAGAGATGCCCACTAATTGAGACAGATTTGCTTGTGGCGCAGTTCCACTGAACTGTAAAAAAATACTGTGGTGAATTTCCCTTGTTCTCTTGTGCATTCCTATAACTACAAATCCTAATGATAATGACTGTAACATGAACAATCCTGAACATGGGTTAGTCTAATGGAGAAACAACTTCACAAAGCTTTGGTTTCTCTCTAAATACAAACATTTTCACAATGACAGTAACAGAAGACAAAACGTTGGTAGAGCCCGAATGAGTACAGGACACATCAAGACTAGTTTGTGTTTTGTGAGAGTTAAGATCTGGGGGAAAGGGCAAGGGGCAGAGTGAAACTCAGGTATAAGCCTGGAAGAAGCTGAAAAGGGAGCCAAGAGCCAGTGCATTCAAACAAAACAAAAAAAGGATTAAGGGGCTCATAAGCAGCAGATGCAGATCCATTATTGATTTTTTTCTTGTTTACAACTTCTGGTTGTTTTTTTGGCCTTATAAATATCAGGAATATAAAGCCTTATTTTGCCTGTTTTTTTCCTGGAGATCTCCATCAAGTTCAGGAAACTCAATCAGTAGTTTTCTCAGCCCTTAGTAATAGAGTGTGGAATCTATAATAAAGATTTTTTCCTCCCAGTTTTTTGTCAGGCATTTAATAAGGAGCTACCAAGAAAAAGGGAACAGTTTTAAACACTCTCATTAAACTTTCTTCCTCTCTCAATTGTTCAGTTTCCAGTTCCTTGACACTTGTGATATAATTCTATTAGTTACCCAGTCCTGCAGAATCTTTCAATAAAAACAAGACAAGATTTGAATTTCTAATGTAAAACAAACTAACAAACAGAAAAAAAGCTTTGGCATACTTTTCAGGCCTGCTTTATACACATTATAAAGGGACACAGATTTTTTTTCCTTTGCAGGTCACCTGCAAGTAAATTTGTTAAGCTATGGAGCTGCACTACTTCAGTACTGCTTAACAGCAGCTGCATGGATCAGATACACCCTAAAACTGCCCCATATAGTTGGCATGTCACTTTTGAAGCACGGATATTCCAGTGGTACATGGACACTTGTGAGCATCTCTGCAGAAAAGCTGAAAATAATACCAGAAAAGGTCAGGGTGCTTTGCTCATCATGCTTTCCACTGAATTTAGCTAGTCCATAAAAGAAGGTGGAGGGTCTATACTCGACAGTCACTTTAAAGACTCCAGTGAAGTCCCTTCATTAGTAGTCTCACCTTGCTTTGTTTCATGCTGATAAATGGAATGACAGTGATGGTGCTGATGTGCAAATGGCAAGATGGTATTTTTTGTAATTCTGATGTTAAAAGTAGGCTCACAGGAAACAGACAACCTAAACTGATCTCAGCCTAATCAGCATCAACTACAGCAAATTATCCATCTAATGAGTAATAACGGGGGGGGGGGGGGGGGGGGGGGGGGGGGGAGAAGCCTTACATGTGTATTTGATTTTTTTTTAGGTTCATTCCTCTCATATATTATAAGGAAAATTGTTTTCCTCAATCGGATGAGAATTCATGCAAATTAAAAACTTCAATCGCTTTGCAAAAGGTGTTTATGTTTAAGCTGTAGTTTGTGTGTTTAGTCACAAGAGGGCATTTTAATCACTAGTTTCAATCAGATCACATTTGAATAATGTCTGACAAAGATTTAGATCAGTGGCTCTCAACCTTTCCAGACTACTGTACCCCTTTCAGGAGTCTGATTTGTCTTGCGTACCCCCAAGTTTCACCTCACTTAACTCCTTGCTTACAAAAATCAGACTTAAAAATACAGAAGTGTCACAGCACACTATTATTGAAAAATTGCTGACTTTCTCATTTTTACCACATAATTATAAATCAATTGGAATATAAATATTGTACTGACATTTCAGTATATAGTATATAGAGCAGTATAAACAAGTCAGTGTCTGTACGAAATTTTAGTTTGTACTGACTTCCCTAGTGCTTTTTATGTAGCTTGTTGTAAAACTAGGCAAATATCTAGATGTGTTGATGTACCCCCTGGAAGACCTCTACGTACGCCCAGGGGTATGTGTACCCGATTTAGATGATACGGCAGTATTTTACTATAAAAAACCTGAGATACACATAATACAGGTGCTTGTGAATTGTGCCATTTATAGAATTTGATATATAATGTGAATACTAAACATTTTTTTCACCCATCTGTGAACAGCTTTTCCCATGACCCCCACCCTTCTTTAGGGTTCTGTGCCATATGGAACTTCTACTCCATTCCTTCCCCATATTTGAAAGGTACAAAACTGTATTTGAAGGATGGTGTACAGATGAAGGGAAAAGTAGTCTGAATGCCTCTACACTAGGTCATGGTGCTGTAATTAAATCTTGCATACACCATGCAATAAATTCTAAGAAGCAAAACACCTAGGCATGTGTCAAATATGAGAGCTGCAGACCCAAGGAAACCTTCCAGACCTGCTAGAATTATCTCTGATGGGATCGTCAGGTAACAGAGAAGAAACTAGGAGCACAAAAAAGCAGCCACAGGGGATGGGGCAAGGAGGTTTGTTGTTGTCACTTAAAGACGTAACCCATTTAGGAGTTCCATGAAATACCGCAAACTGACTTTTGCATGTTCCTAATGCTGAAAGTAACCATTTGCAATGGTATTTGACTTCTATACTTCTGTGGCTGAGTGGAGACTGACAACAAGAGAGTGTTGGAGGGAAAGGAAATAAGGATACTATATACTCTTACAAATATGAGCAATCCCTAAAGGAAAATCCAAATCTCCCCACATTTTTCCTTACATCAGGTATCACCAAACTGTCTATTTATACTCCCATTGCCCATCACTAGGACATCTCTTGGCCCTGGTAAACAGTTTGCTACTTGTAGTTGCACATTCCTTGCCAAAAGTAAAGAGGTCAATTCTTTTAGCGTTAAGAAGTTCACGTTTGGAATCCTGTTAGGACTGCCTCCACCTGTTTTTTGACCAGCATTTTAGGCTTAATGTGTTGGCGGAGTCAGGACTTTTGATCAGATTGCTTTGAGAAGACACAAGTGTCAACAACAGAAATAAACAATGTTCCTCAGATGCACATGCATTGCATATTTCCCAGTTACAGCTACTAATTTTCTCTCTCTTCATATTTCCATAATCTGGGCTACACATACAGGAACATACTGCTAACAGTCACAGAAAGCTCAGAGAAAGAATCTCCTTACCGAGTATAGCGAAGACATGGCATTATTGAGGAAGTCGTCATCCTTTTTCGGAGGGTTGACTGTGTTCCCAAATCCCACATAGCGATTCTCTTGGCCACTAAATCACACACCGTCAGAAAACAATTGTAATTATTATGGATTTCATTAAAACTATCAGACCGAAAATATAAATACAAGTATATTGTAATATAAGTACAAGTATAATTACAAATGTAAGATACAACTGAATTTTTGTTTCTTTGTGTTAAAGATTTCCATACACCTGGAAGTAAAGGATTGGTAGAATTTGCATCAGCAGTGCAGGGAAACTGCGTGCTTGACTCCCTCATACAGCTCTACTTCTGCACCTTGTTTCTAACATGTAAGAACACCACTACACAATTATGTAAAGCTAGTGAATGTGCACTGCAGACAAGAAAGCCTCCTTGCAGATTTTATCATCTCAGTAAAGCTTCTCCTGTGGTATAATAGATCAGTTAGTTACTTCAGAGCTGTGGTTTCTTTTTGCATACAACTCACTGCATTAATTGAAGAACCTAGTGGTAGCGTTATTAAATACCTGAGTTTCACACACTTTGCTCTAGGCAATTGAACCTGAAAGCTTCATAGACCAGGAGGCCACCATGGTGATAAAGCTACTGTCTATATTTGACTCACAAGCCTCAGCTTCACTGCACATCAAACCTTCTCTTGATACATAGGAAAGAAAAGGCCCTTTTTAATGCTTTTATACCCAATCCTGTGTCATGTATTATCACTTATTTTACACCCAGTGAGGATGTGACCATAGTCTAGTATGGCCCAATGGATTAACAGAGCCATATGTAAACTGACAGAAAATAATAAGGCCTTAGTCTAGGGTATTCTGAAGGGCTATGACACACAATGGTTGATATAGAAGTGTCTAATTTAATAAACATTACTTGCAAGTCAAATAACTTTACCCTTGATAGGAGCTGAAATCATCGTTTAACCAGTCTTCAAAAGCTTTGTCAGAAGAACCAGCTGCATTCTGGGATGGTCCAGCAGATCTAATCAAATGAAAGATTTTTAGAAAGTTAAAGTACATGAAGCATAAACAAACAAATGACTTTGCTCATCACAGAAGCTTGTGCCGAAGACAGATCAGAATTTTACATCCATCAGGTGAGAGCATCTGAGTATCTTTTAACTCATGGAGAAAGAAAGCTGTAAACAAGTCCACAAACAATGGTCTTTAGACCACTTTTAGTTTGCTAGCACTTGGTGGTTATTATAGATCTTGCTAATCACAAGTTGCTGGTTCTCCTTGTTTCTTGTACAGGTAATCCTGGCTCTTTATTGCTAAGAAGAACCAGAAGCACCTGAAAGCAAGCTATGCTTCTACTAGGGATCCAAAAACATCAGAGAAAGAAACACAGATACCTTCAGGGACTGGAGCCACCAGCTAGAATAGAGTTGACAACCATGAAAGGGAGAGGGCTATTAGGGGTGAAGGTGGAAGACGGGACCAGGTGTTTGACCATGACTGAGAGGGGAGATGGTTCATGCAGACACAGTGAAGGGTATTCAGGGAAGAGAAAGGACAGGACAGGAGGAAAAAGCAAAAATAGGCAAGATATTTGCTGTATTCTGGACAGCTACAATACACTAAAGGCTTTCCTATTTTGAATGTAAGGAAATACTGTAGTAGCCAATTGGGAAATTATGCAAGCACAAGTGGAGGGACTGTAGCTAGTACAATTACAATCTGTATTAAGATGTGGTCCACACTGAAAAAAGTTTAGGTACCACTGCTATAGGGCAAAGTCCCTGAAGCTTGCCCAAATTCTTAGCTAAAAGATATACAAGAAAAAGATTCAGTGGGGAGGACAGGATGATCAAACAAACATGCCATCACTTCCTGTCCAAAGTCAGAGAAGAGCAACTTCACTAAGTTAGCTGCTGAGCTAGGCTGGACATTAAAATGTCAACCCGGAAGACTGAAGCTGAAACATGGTAATAGTAGTAAAATGGTAAATATCTAGGAAAACAAATCTGAGGCAGATAATAGTTCCCCAATTACAAAATGTCTTTGTCATCTGTTTTCTCAGACACATCTTCCAAAGAAATAGGAGGGTAAAAAACATTAACCCGATCATGGAAATGAAAGTACTTCTACCTTAGGCATCTCATCTCTAGCAAAGAGTGCTGCCAGTGGAGACAAATAGTCTGTCAGCAGAATAAGAACAGCTGACATTCAACTGTCATGCTTGATAGCGAGATCAAACTGCATGAGAATTGGATAACTAGAATACATACCGATGAGATGAAGACAGGGCCATCTTGGGCTGAGGTGGAGTCCAGTTTCTGGCAGGAGAAGTTTCAAGAGACCATTCCTTGCCCTCAGCTAAAGTAGCCACCTAAAGAGGGGGAAAAAGTGTTAAAAACATGGTAAGGTCCTAATTTTCAAGTAAAATGAAAATGTAGAAATAACCTTCAATAGAGTGTCAACAGTCAGTTGGAGCAGTTGCAGAAGCAGGCAAAGTAGGGACTACTGCATGGGACAGAGGGTAAAATGGTGTTTAGCTGATGCTGCTCCTCCTCCCAGCTCCAGAGCTGTGCAAGGAAGACCTCCTTCATTGTGGGGAGAGTAGCATTCAGGTGGTGACTCCTTCTCAGATGATCTTGGGAAAAAACTGCTGGGAGGAACCAACCAGCCAATGAGAGCAGCTGCAGAGGCAGAAAAAGCAGGACTTTGTCCATTCAGAGATTTTCCTACAATTTTTCCTGGACTTTCCCTCAGCTGTTTCCTCCCAAGTTCTCCCTCGTGTTCTCTTCACCTTAGCTTCCAAACGGGCCCAATTTACCTTCTTCTTCCCTGTCCTGCTAGAGACCTGTCCATCTCAGATCTTTACTATTTGGGGGAGTTAAGAACTACAGTATGAGAAACTAGGCAATGTTAAGCTATTGAGATGTTCGCTCTTCTAGCTGCAGAGTGTCCCAGACCAGCAATTCATAAGTGGCACAACTACACCTCTGTTGGCAAACCAATTTCAAAACTGTGTAAGAGCTCCAGCCACGTAGAACGCAGTTTCTCAACTTAGTGGTGCAGGCCAGCATAAATGCACAACCCCTGTGTTCTCAAGTCTCTGCAATTTCCAGGTGCATATTTGAATTCTGAGGGGTTTTATTTTGAGATATTGCACAAAGCCGCCTTTTGGAATGACATTTCCAGTGCAGGCATGGATTTTGCTGCTCTTTATGGTCCCACTTGCTCTTGGCAGAGTAATCTGCCATTTTGCATCCACCAAAAAAAGAAGTGCTGGCAATTAATTGGGCCCTTTTGTGTAAAATAGTCTGATGCAATAACAAGCTGACTCTCAGCTGGTGTAAACTGGCATAGATCCATTACCTTCAACTGAGCTACAACCAATTACACCATTGATAATCTGGCGACCATGGCCAAACAAAAAACAAGGACATTAATGAAAATTTCTAGAGAACAAGCTTTTTGTAGATTACAGAACTGCAAGTCTTATCCTCTCTCAGGAACTGCAACAAGTTTTTATAAAGATGTTGCAAGATTTAATAAGTGTTTGTCAAGTGCTTTGAGATTTTCAAATGGGAAGCATTAAGGATGCACAAGTTATTATTCATCTGTGTTTACCTTATCTCTAAAGAGAGCTGCGGCTTTGCTGTTGTATTTCTCCTGCATTGACCAGCAGGGATCATAATCCTCCTGAGACTCCAGAAATTCTCGAAATTTTCCATTACCACCAGTCTTCATCTTCTCCAACTCAATGTCCTTCCACTTGTCCATAGTGACAGAGCGCACAAAGCTGGAAATCAGAATTAGAGAGGAAACACCTCACTTTTTATTTATTGCTATAATCCCGTTATTATACCATAAAACAAAATTAAACATCTCATTGGCAGCTATACCAAAAATTAAGCCTTTAGAAATTCCACTGCTAGCGGTTGCACTTTTACTGAGATTTCCTCCCTTCAGGGCAGGAAGCAAAGCACTATAGCAAAAAAGCCTGTTGAAAAAAAAATTGAACAGTGAGTTCCACTTAAAAAAGAGAAACAGTCTGCGCAAATGAAACAAAATGTAGCTATCCCAACCCAAATTCTGAATTGCCTATCAAAATCACTTAACAGAAAATATTTTCCAGACATTTTCCAAACTGTTTGCTACTCTTTAGTACCACTCATCCCTCAGGAGTGCACTTAGAATGAACTTCAGGTACTCAACAAGTTGCCTGTCTTATATCTAAAGGGCATTTATGACTGAGATTAGTGTCCCTCAGCTTTGCTTTGGGCCATAAATTAGTGCTGCTGCTCATTATTCCACATGAAAAACAAATAGGCCCCTATAGTTAATGCTTAAATATTCCATCAAAGAAAAGGTAAAGGAGATCTCTTCTTCATCAAGGCCCTACAAAACTTTGCTCCATCTACATCTCTATGCTCATTTCCTCCTATCCTCTCTTGGTCCTTACCCTCCTCACATCTCCTTTAGTCTCTGTGCTTCATTCCTTCTTTCATGTAGCAGTTGGAATAATTTCCACTCCTTATTCACTGAACACTCTCTACTCCCTACTCACCTTCAAATCATCCTTCAAAAACCACTTCTAAGTGTCCCCCTGGTATTAGTGTTCGCATTCCTGAATTGTCCTTTCCCTCGTTTATCTGAATAATTGTTCTGTATTCTGCCTCTCTGTGTTAGATTTAGACCCAGGACCATACACATGCGTGTGTGTTGGAAGGGGGAGAGGTTGTTTGTTCATTGGCTCATTTTAGAAGAGTATGCAGCACTTTGTGTACTCGACAGGAACCTCTATAAACAACATACATTCTATGTTCTGTAATGCACTGGGTACATTTATAGCACTACATACATACTTTATAGTAGTATTACGATTGTCTTAGTTCAATTTTAAAAATACCTGGTACCACTAGAGTTCTTTAGCCTACAAGAATAGACAGATTTAAAATAGGATACAACATGAACAACTGATAGGACTAAAGATCTCCTATATCTCTCTATAACATTACATTTGGTTCATGGCCAGGTAACATACTGAGGTAACCTAACTTAATCATGTGTGTACTTACACTACTAACTCATTTTTGGTTTCTAGATTCCACAGTGGATTAGCAATACGTCATAGTCTGATTTGCAAAATTCTAGATTTGCTGTTCTGCTGAAGCATGGCAAACTTGAATCTCCATAGCTATATCCAAAAAAATACGCCTTGCAATGACTTCCATTTTTTTCCCCTGAAGAGAAAATTGTAAATCATCTGGTCTGTGTTTGTTCCCAAGACTGACCTGAGGTGAACTCCCAAGCCTCTGTGTTTTCCTGAGCATTCCAGACAGATCCAGATTCCATAAGTCACGCTCACCCATTGGGGGTTAAAAGCACCACACTCAAAACAGACCTATAAGAGAAAAAATATTGTCCATAACTCTCAGTCATCATTTGCTCCGGGTAAAATTTTCAAAGTACAGACACAGAAAATCATAAAAAAGCTACTTGCAGCAAATAAATTCAGATTTAGGAGTCATTAGTGTTTAAAGACTTCTTCCTTGTGTACATAAGTTCCATTACGTAGTCATTTAGAAAGAGCCTTGAGGGTTTAATGTTTTAGAGGCAGAACCATTCATGTTAACTGACTCAGACTATAGAAATACAAGCTAAACTGATGTTTCTATCTCTAGAAAGACTGAATTAAACACTCTACCCTCAGGGCACCATATAAATATATTATGAAATAACTTTGTTTCACATGTCCATAAAGAACAAAACATACACAATCAAAATTTATGCTTTTTTAAGATTGTTTTGAGCGGGAGAAAACAGTCCAACAGGTAAAGAATAACTTAGGTGGAATTAGTTCTATGTTATGGAGAAAGGGTTAGGAACATCAATTCAGTCCTGTGATCTGACCATCTGACAGCCAGTCACAAACATAATTGCAACTAGCATGGTTCTAGAACCAATCCAGGCAGGCAGTTTTTTTAAAAAATAAACGTATTTGTGTACTGGGCAGCTTCTGTTATTCTATAGCAGGGATTCTAAATATAGTCTGTCGTCATGTCATGTGGGGGCAACTGATTGAGAGTTTCAAATATCATTACAAATCCCTAGGGTGTATAGGAGGACTTCATAGGCAGATTACCATAAATATGGAGCACAGTGACAAGATTATTTTGTTTGGATAATTAGAGTATAAACATAAAATGCTTTAAATAGAAAGTTCCTATTCTTAACATATACAACAATGTCCCAAAACAAAATTCTGAGGGTTTGGCTGACAAACCACCAGTGGTTTACTGAATCACTAGAACCACTCAAAGGAATTATGCCCAATACTTGACAGTTTATCAATCTTATTGTAATACAATTTAATGAAAGTATAAACATATCCACATCTGTACCATAAAATTTATTGGCTATGCTAATACCATTAATAAAATATCTCCAGAGAACAAATTCAATTGTCTGAAATGGGCTGAAAAGTATTTGTTGCTGCTTAATTAAATGCTTCAAACAATATATATAAATATATAGAGACTTTCTTACATTGTTCTCATCTTGCACTCTGATTTCTTTAAGAACTTTCCTTGTTCTTGGACTTGCCATGTTTCTATAATGGAGGAAAAACAATTTTAAAGACTTTAAAACAAATTACATATTAAGTGCTGACCAAATACTCAACACTTGTACAAGATGCAAAGACTATCCCTGCAGCAAAGAGTTTACAACCTAACATTTTTGAAGAGGCACAGTCAGTTGTGTATTTGTTCCTTGTTACAAGAAACACTTATGATAAATATAACAGATGAAAGGAAAACTATGTATTTTTCAGTTTACTGTGTGCATCTGGCACTTTGCATAGTCAGTTACAATTGCTATTTAATGTATCAATGGGATATCCCTAATGAAGAGCTGCAGGGGGCTCAGGTGCCTGCTCTTCCATAGCTCTACAAGAACATGGCTAACAGCAGCAGATCCAAAACTTGAAGAGGTACACAGTAATAGGCAGGCAGGCAGACACATAAAAATGTAGTGGGCGGCAGTAAAGGCAACTCAAAACACTTTTGATGATGTTGCTCTCAAACTCACCCACTCCCCCTGCTTAAAGACCCTTATAAACCTTAACCCGTTTCCCAGCAAAGGAGCAGAAATGTTAAAAAATGTAAATTTAAAAATTCGGTACATGCTATTTAAATGGTGCTCTATAAGAAACTTGCTTTTTATAAAAAAATAATTTTGGAAAAAGGTTGACAGTTTCCCTTTAAAAGTTAGATTTTTAAGAAATACATCTTGACTATTGTAAGTTTTTATGTGAAATATATTTTAAGCTCCGATCAGGTCTGCAATACTGTACTATAGACTTGACAATTTGCAAGTGGCATGAAAAGGAACAGCTGCTAAAGTGCATGAAGCAAAGTTACACTACAGATTTTATGATATACATTCAGCAAGGAACTTGGATTTATATGTAGTACATTTATCTGAAGCACTGACAGACATTAAACACATTCTCATAAGTGAGACTGCAACATACATAAAATTTAGTTGCTTAGGACGTAGGGTGAAATATAACATTACAATTTAGATAAGAGAAAATTATTCAAAGCTTAGAATAAATAGGGCTGTAGGGTATTTATTTTGCTGTATTTTAAACACTACCACCTCTTTTTTCCTTGTCCTTCACACCCCAACCTTTTCCCTACCAAAAACGTCATTTGAACATTCAAAATTCACTAAGAAATAGACACAGAAATACCAGGCTGACCTAGGAGCAATGCAGAGCACTACATTCAGAATACAAGAGGGACTAGGAAAAAAGCAGAAAAGAATGGGTCAATGTCTGAACCTATTAAAAAAAAAAAAAATCAAAGACTTGTTTTCAAATTTGAAGGTCTTTGAAAAGGAAAGGGGATTGCTTCAGCCATCTCTGACACTTCCATATTACTGTTTTTGAGAAGTGTGGTTTAGTGGACTACACACAGGCCTGAGGCAGCTCTAATTAAATTTTTTACTCTCACTCAGCGTGTGCCTTTAAGCAAATAGCTAAATCCTTTTCTCTTCTTCTGTAAAATGAGAAGAATACAATTTACTCAAGTCACCAACTTACTGAGGAAGTTAATATTCACAACACTTTAAAGTGTCAATGACTATGTTAAGTGCTAAGTGCCATTCCAAATCACAGACATGTCCACAATTGGAGAAAGTCACACCAATTTCCAACCTTTACATTGTGTTTTCCCCCTGTAAAAAAAAAAATCCCTTAAATCTTTAATTTGTGTCCTCACTGCCATTCAGGTTTACAGTAAACACTAACCTGAACCACCGTTCCTGTGAATTATAGCACTAATATGCAGTGGTACAGCGAAGCTGTACAAGGCTAAGGGCTGGTATCCAAATACCAGCTATTTCAGTGTAATTCATGAAAAAATAAATACAAAATTGCAGCTACACATTATCGTTGTTGAAAGAAGAGGTTATTTATATCTTGGCAGGATTTCAATCTATATTAGGCATTCTTTTTAACTCATGGCCATTGAAAATAATACAGTAAAGGATGTAACGTTTGTATAGCGGTGTTTATTTTCATGCCATTTGGAGGACAATCTTCTGTTTTTAAACTTACACTCATCTAGCATTTGTTCTTTTTTAATCATTAATCAGATCATCATCAGTTATTCTTTACTGAGCCAAGAAAGATCACCAACTCTACAGGTTTTTCTGTTTAAAAATATAAGAGTGTTATTAGGTTACATTGTAATTAATGCTTGATGAAGCATAATATTTCAGCTGCCCTGACTCAAACTTAAATTTACTGGATTTTTATTGTTGTTTTTGGTTCATTAATCAGGACAGAAACAGCTTTTGTGTCTTGTATAATGAAAAAAGAATAACTAATCTTTTTTCTGATTAACTGCACTATTTCTTCAATGGGATTCTGAAACTAAAGCATCCCTTATGTACCTTGCTCACATCCATTGAAGAAGGAAATATACTGATATATATTTTGATCATAATCTAGTCAGAAACTGCAGCAAATAAGCTTCTAGGGATCTGATGTACAGGGCTTCATTTTCTCTTTTGTCATTAGCGGGAAGGGGGGGGAATCTCCCTCCTTCCATATACACACACTCCCTGTCTAGTTTGAAGAAGAGATTAAAATGTTTTAGGTGTTTTATTTCTGAATTTAAGATATTACTCTAATTAACAGTGGTAATTTGTTGGTAGATAATGAGGGTGGGGAATATATTTAGTTATATAATTTTCTTCTATTCTCTTTCAACTCTCCCTCCACTTTTAAAGGGTTGTTTTTTTAAATTTGCAGAATGGTGCATAGGTATGTGATGTAGTCTCTCTCTGGTGTTATTTGCCTGCCCTCCTTTGAATGTCCCATATCATTACTTCTCCCTCATCCAGAAATCTAGAGCAGGTTTTCATTCAGAATAGTGGGAAAAGAAATGGGGTCTGTCTGCTCCAATCAGAAAACCTTCTAGCCTTATTGGCCAGAGATCTAAACAGATGCCCCACTCCGGAAGTTAGGCTCCTCCTCTGGCCAAGATGCACTGTGGTTCTGGTGGAGGAGGAAGAGTCTGAAGCAAGTCTTTTGGCCTAGACTTGCACTGGTTAAGGAGGGAGAGATCTGACTGCCTTGCTCAACACACTTTGCTTCTGCTCTCCTCTCCCTACCGCCCCCACCAATGGAGCTCATCAGCACTGCTTGATGTGGGAGGTTGAAAAACCAAAGTCAGTCTGCAAAGCTGCTCTCCCCCTCCCCACAATGCTCCACCCAGCTGGCAAAATGCAGAGGACCCAAGTGCAGAAGGAACTTAAGTTCCTGATTCAGATGACTTAGCTATAGAGTGGGATTCCATTACTCAAGAGAAAGCATTGCAGGGGTAGTTGTAAAGTTGTGACTCCCACAATCATAGCAACTTTACAGTGCTACGGAAGTCATGAAATTTCATAGCACCTCTGTGAAGTAGACAAGAATACCCATTGTACAGAC
This sequence comes from Trachemys scripta elegans, assembly GCF_013100865.1. Taxonomy (NCBI): domain Eukaryota; kingdom Metazoa; phylum Chordata; order Testudines; family Emydidae; genus Trachemys; species Trachemys scripta. The sequence goes on from NC_048309.1 coordinate 6,055,052, forward strand.
AGGTAAAGGGAGGCAGAGAGAGGTTAAGTGAATTACTCAGGGCTAACGAGAGACGTATTGAACCAGGATTAGAATTCAGAAGTCCCTGGCTCCCAGTTTTATGCTCAGACTATGTCTCTCTCCAGTATTCTTTACTAGAAGTCCTCTAAATCCCTAGTCATCTAGTCCCCCAATGTTTATTTTCTATGTGAATGTGATTCAATTACGGGTTCATCTGTTCCAAGCATCACATAGTCATTAAAGTTAACCTAGAAATACAGTAGAACCCTGTTTATCCAACCCTCCATTATCCAACTCTTTGTACGGACAACCAGAGCACAGAGGTCCAGACGGGGGCAATATCTCCTGTAGCTGCTAGATGGCGTTGTATCATTGCACTTTCCCATTCTCCGGTTTATCCGGATTTTTGATGATCTTATCTGGCCCCGGGTCCCTATTAGATTAGATAAACGGGCTTCTGATGTAGTCTATGAGTTAAGCCACAACCACAGTAATACACTAAGAATTCACAGTTTTACACACACATTTACAGATATTAGTCATCTTCCGAAATTCAGTTGAGGAACTGGCAAGAACAATTGGAATTTGTAATTTTGTTTGGAAGTTGTGCTCCTTGAACCTGCATTGTGGACACGGAACACTTTAAATTACAGTATAACTGAATTACTGAACCCCTGTGCAGTCACCTAATCACTACTCCCTCTATTCTTCAGTACACTAAACAATGTTTTCCTGATTTTCTACGAATTATAAATACAGAAAAGGCAAAAAAAAACAAATTATAAAGAAAAGTAACATTTATCTTGTGATAATAAGTTTTCTTTGAGGAATGTAACTCTAAAGTATTCCCTCCAATATTATGGAGGAAAAGATTAAATATTGAATGGAAAAGAGTTTACCATAAATACATAATTCAGACAAACACACATACATACAAATTAACTATGAAATTTTAGACTAAATGTGCCAGCTAACATTCTACAGCAAGCAAGTTTTCAATGGATCAGTATATTAAGTACCCTGGAATGTTTTGTTTCCTGGTCTTGAATATTCAAGTCATCTGCTTCCACACTGGAGAGTAAAAATGTACTCTGTGCATTTCCTACAGTAATGATTGATTCCACAAACCAGGATGTCACCCATGCTGACTGCCTTAGCACTGAAGAATCATGCTTATTGTCTTATTTACCCAAACCATCTATTAATCATCCTTTTGTTTTCCTAAAAGCAAATAAATGAAGCGGTAGTAGCAGTACCTTATTTAAAAGTACAATTATGATGTTCAATGTTTAAAACAGCTACAGTAGGACTTTGAAACTCTGACAGGGTGGACTAATCACAGGGTTGAAACTCAGAAACTATATATAAAAAGCAAACCATGTGATGGGATAGGTTCCAGATATCTTAGTTTACAGACTTCATTGGGATTAAAGATCTCTTAGGTAAGATGGTGGTATCAGTCTGCGGGGCATAACTTTTTAAAATGGTTTAATTGTTGGACAAACATTCTCAAGCCATTTTTTCAAGTTAGATGCTTTTCCACACTGACCAGCACAACCATTTTACCTGAAACTAAGCTCAAGGTGAGAAGGCGGAAGAGATTCTGAATCCACATCCCAGTGAAGCCTGTAAACCGAGATTCTCAGATCCAGGCTCATTTCTTGAAGACTGTTTCAGAACATGGCCAGATTCCTAATGAGGATGGAGGCTTCTCCTCGCTAGAAGATTTATGGGGGGGAATGGGGGAGAGAGAGACAGAAGAGCGGTGCTCTTAAAAACACAAACAGTGGACAGTCTCATTTGAAGCAGTTTCCTTTCTGCCTTTAAAGCACAAGCCATCAATACCACTGGGGAAAAGGCTGCACTCTACCCAGAGTGTGGCTGGTCTGGGGCCCGCTCTGCACGGATGGATGGAAGGGGGCTACCATCTGCAAGGCTTGTCCCGGCGAAGGGACACGACCCAGCAGCGGTAACACTGGCTGGCAAGGAGCTGTCACAGCCGCAGCTAGAGACACCCAGGGGCAGGACCTCAAGCCCGGGGCTTGCCTCTGGCTCCCCGCGTCCCCGGACCAGGGGTCCCGGAGGGGAGGGGGGGGGCGCTGCAGCGAGCTTCCCGCAGAACCCCCCCGGAAGGGGGTTGAGGCCATGGCTGAGGGGGGCGGGCTACGGGGGGGCTGAGGCCAGGGCCGAGGGGAGCCGGGAATAGGAGGAGGAGATAGGCCAGGGCCGGTGGGGGGCGGCTACGGGGGTCGGGCGGGGGAGGGGCGAGGGGGACCGGGGGTAGGAGGAGCCGGCCGGGGGAGAGCGAAAGCCGGAGCCGGGGCTGCCCGCTGCCGCAGGAGGTACAGAGCCGGCCCCGGGGGCAGGGGG